>NC_142492.1:1507500-1737500 GCF_965113065.1 Corylus avellana
TCTCAAAAAAAAAAAAAAAAAAAGAGTTCCTATAAACAATTATTATTATTATTATTATTATTTAATTAAAAGCTTTCCAAAGGAAGATGAAACTCTGTTAAAAATAGACCATCGAATTAGTCCTACATAAATGCATATTATCAAGAATTTATTCCCCACTAAAACTCTCGTTCCCTTTTTTTTTAAAAAAAAAAAATTAAGATTTGAAGAAGAAGAGCAAAGAGAAATTGATAAAAACACCCTACATGGGCGGCTAGGGTTTAGTTCTAATCCTAACTGGACTAATTTTGAGCCAACTGCATTATTGAATTACAAAGTAACACTAAGGCCTCATTTGGTTTGCGAAATAGACCCTTGGATTAGATTAGCTAGCACTAGGTATAGCTAATCCTTTGTTTGGTAACACTCTATTCCTGGGAATAGTCTATTCCTATGGGACTACTAATATCATATACACAGGGTTAGCTAAGCCACTCAAAAATGAGTGGCTTATCTAATCCTTTTCTATGAGATTAAATTAATTGTGTAAATTGTCACAAAAAACCCCACCTGTGGGATTAAATTTCGTTCTCTCTCTCTGATTCTTCTATATTTCTCTCTCTCTCTCTCTCTCTATATATATATATATATATATATATATATATATATATCCGCTTCTCTTTTCTCCGTCCCTATATTTCGTTCTCTCTTTTTCTATCTCTCTTTGATTCTTTTGGCACAATTTTTCTGCAAGTGCAAACGAATTTTTTTTTCTCTGTGCTGTCTCCCTTCTCTTTACCATTTCTTAGTTTTTTTTGTTTTTTGTTTTTTTTTGTTTGTTTTTTTTAAAAAAAATTATGTTTTTTAATTTCTCTTGATTCTCTGTTTTTTTTTTTTTTTTTTTATTCTGTTTCTTCGTCTCTCTTTTTTCTTTTTTTCTTTTTTCTTTGACGTTGAAACAGAACCTGTAAGGTTTTTATAAAATACAAATATATAATATTTTTTTGATTTCAAAATTGAGTTTGATTATGTTTTCTCCGACTATATTTTTTTTTATATAAATAATTTTGTAGCATAATTGATAAAACAAAAAAAAAACAAAAAAACAAAAAAAAACAAAAGGCCACATACCTGACATAATTAAAAACAAAAAAGAAAAAGAAATTATTGTAAAATTGTTTATGTTTAAAAAAAAAAATGAAAGTCCTTAATAATATAAATTGTATTTGTATTATAAGGGTATTTTAGGAAATTTGATCACAATATGATTCCATTCACCAATATATTGCATTGTACCAAATGAAGGAATATGATTAGCTAGTCTATTCCAGCGTTACAACTAAACAAAGGAATATGAATAGCTAATCTATTTCACACTCTTCTTTTCCCAGTAGTAGCTAATCATTTTCTAATGGACTAGATATTCTGCGAACCAAACGAGGCCTAACTCTTAGACTAAGAGTATTAACTTGAAGCAAATTCTAATTCTGGTTAATTGGACTAGGAAAATTAATTTGAGTTATTCTAATTTCTTTTTAAAGACTTGTTATTCCTTTTAACTCTTACTCATCTTTTATCCGACTCTTTTTCAAATCAAACTATTAAATCTATATGACCCACATATGAGTCCTACACATTCAAAGGCAGACAAGGACATCACAAGCAAAAATCAATTACTTCAAAGAGTAATGCTATAAGAAGAATTAAAGTCGTCTTAGAGTCATTCTAAATGTGACTTGACTTTTAAAATTGTTATTGAATTTGAAATAATCATTATTATATTTTAATCTATTGATAATTTTAAAAACCACATTACATTTAAAACAAATATAAAAATTAACTAAAATATTTAGCTCAAAAGCTCACAATTGCCCATACATTTACTCCTACCAGTAAACTGTAAAAAAAAAAACCCACATGGAAGGAAAAACTGGAATCCGAGAAGAAAGACAACAACGTCTAAGTGGCTTTCAATCAAATACATAGAGTGCAATTCTTTTTCGAAAACCTCGAAGTAGTTACGTCCATCTATTACAAAAACAAATATGCTTACTAGTTACTATAATTGCGTTGTGAACCATCGGTGGCATTAATGTGACACAGAAAATAGTGAGAAAATTGCTTGATCACCCAAGCTTTGTGATCTCATGCCACCTGCCACTCCATCCTCTCGCAAACCAATTTGTAAACCGTGAACTTTTTGTTCTCCTGGGGGTGCCAAAATTTATGAACCATCAGCAGATCCCCACACAGCGATTCCACTATATAGTTATATTGTTGAAAAATAAGTCTCACTAAAAGTTGAAATTATATTAATCCGAGTTGGGATTTTTTTGGCACGAGAAATAGACTCAAATTCAACTTGTGTAACGTTCAGGCACAAGTCAATTGCACAAAATCCACCCTTTAAGCTTGTAATATCAACAACCTCCATGCACTTCTCAGAAGAATTATCAAAGGGTGTCCACTCCTCATCTCCTGGTTTCAAAAACATACATATTTCAAGATATCACCGGCAATCACAAATAGCTAAAGAGGCTTCTGGGCAACAAGGGCTGCCCATCTCTTCTTTACTTGTGGGTTTACTTGAATTTCTCAAATAAACATGTACATTAACTACGTAATCATATATTACTCCTACCACACAAAAAAAAAAAAGAAAAAAAAGAAAAGAAAAAGAAAATAGTGAATCAAGATCTATATGGATTCTTTCTTTCAGCTACGTAATGTACATTAACTACATAATCAAATATGATTCTTTCTTTCACCTAATTTCCTAAAGACTGTTATCATCTGGTATCATCTGCAGATATGGTAGCGACACAACAACAAAAAACAGAGCTGATTACTTCAAACCCCACTACAATACCAACATGTAGAAATTAACCAAGGCAGCTCAGAATCTAACAATGGCCCATAAACCCATTTGGAAGGAAAAACTGGAATCCAAGAAGAAAGACAAGAACGTCTAAGCGGCTTTCAATCAAACAGATAGAATTCATTTATTTTTGGAAAACCTTGGAACAGTTACAGCTAATACAAAAACAAATACACATACTATATTTGCGTTGTGAACCATCGGTAGCATTGTTTCTTATCGTCACGAGGAATAGAGAGAGGGACTGAACTGACAGTCTGATTTGCGATATCGTATACCCCCAACTCCTGTTGCTCTACTGGCATACTGAAGGCACCATCTGTGAAATAGATGCAATTAGGTTTGAATATGGTGTAGTCCTTAGTTTGTGTGGACACAGATTCATGACAGCTCAAGAAAATTGCTTCATCACCCAAGCTTTTGATCTCATCCCACGCCTTCCTCACCCAATCCATTTTGAAAACTTTAACCTCACGCTCGATATTCAGTTGAACCAACAACAAATCCCCACAGAGCGATTCCACCAGATAGTTAGTTGGATGATGATAACTTGATGATACATGCTTTATTTTGAGAGTACCCAACTCATGATCAAATTCTATACGCTTGAGCTCCCCGTCAAGAGCACAGAATCCACCCTCGTAGCTTGTAATATCAAAAATGCGCAGCTGCTCCACAACAAAGGTTGTCCACTCCCCATCTCCTGGTTTCCAGAACATCAACTTCTCAAGATATCGCCCATTACGAACAGCTAAACCAATTGATCTTGGATTTTTCGGGTCACAAGACACAACGAACTTGCGTCTTGTGGGATCAATTGACACAACGAACTTGCGTCTTGTGGGATCAATTGATACAAAGTTGTCAAGTGTGAAAGCAGGGAACCGAATCCGAGCATTCGAGAATGGGTCATAGAGACAGATATGATGATCACCACGATGATTCAAGTGATTGCAGGCATGGAATGTGCTGCAATCCATTACCAGCCAACGATGCCAGGAGTAGACGCTTCTGGGAAACAGGGGCCGCCCATCACCGGTATTGAACTCGGGAAGTCTACACACCTCCGTTGCGCCGGTAAAAACATTCTTGAAACTTATGCTTCTTACAATTCTGAGTTCCTTTGAGTAAACAAGTCGGTGCGGAGGTGTCGACGCTAACACCCTTTCGACGACGGACCGCCATGCATGACACACGAAGCTGCACTTGTATAGATTAACGACATTTGTTGGCTTCCTCAAGATGCTCTCCAGCAGATCTTCTGGAGTTTAGACCAGGTCACCGGAGCCATTGATCGGGGAAATTATGGCCCTTTTGATATGGGAAAAAGGCTTAATCCCTCTGTTTAATCTTTATTTATCTTCTCCTGTAAGTCAAGTTAAAGTCCGTTTGTTCTCTGTTTGGGAGGAGCAGGGTGTAACTAACTACCGCTAACTATCTAACCGTATACCCGCAATTCTATAACTGTATAATTGATGTTACTTATTATAAATATTGAGAAAAACGGTTCCCCGTAACCGGTACATATACGTTTTTGCCCATGTGATTTAATTACTTTATTTTTATTTAAATAAGGAAAGTGTAATTATAATTTAAAAACTAAAGATATTCAAATTATTTAAAAACTTTGAAAACAATAAACAAAATTGTTTTCTATGAGACCTTTCCATGTTTGTACCCCTTTCCAAGGCCTTATTGCTAAATAAACTCGGATAAATAGCGAGTTTCCCCTATCATAATATATAAAATTAATTGGAACGCAACTTTAGATTTAAAATCTCGTCGTATGGAGATTGGCATTATTGCGAGGGACTTTGAGGGACAAGTGACTACTGCAAGAGGACAAACGGATTGTATCACACAGGACCTAGTGGTGGCAGAAGCACAATCGGCATTGAGTGCTGCAGAATTTATTCGTGGAGCTTCATTCCATTATTTTGGAGGGTAATTCATTACAAATGGTAAAGGCCCTCACTGTCTGTCAACTATCAAAATTGGAGCAAATATGGTCAGGTGGTTGAAGATGCTAAAGTAGTGCTCAACAATTTAAGGCATTGGTAGGTTCACCACACTCAAAGAGAAGCAAACTGGGTGGCTCATAGTCTTGCCAAAGCAGCTGTTAGACAAGTCTTGGACAAAGTTTGGATCAAAGAAATCCCAGAGGATATCTGCAATGTTGTCCTTTCTGAGCGCAATATAATCTTGTTATTTAGAGATTTATGCTCTAGATTATTTCTTGATGATGAATGAAAGAAATATGTTAAAAAAAAAAAAATTGTAATAAAGTGGAACCATTTACTTGGTGCACGCATGGATGATTTTCAATTTTCAAAGTCGATGGTTCATTTCAATAAGCACTTGGATATAATAAGACCTAAGGGCTCTCCAAAGACATTATTCCTTTCTATAGTAATACAACAATAATAGCTCGCCATTTCAAAGCAAGAACTTTTAACACAAGAAAGTGCAATCAAGCAATAACTAACACATAAGAGTTCAAATAATTTTCCCCATACTTCTTGCAAGAGACAATCAAGGATCAATCAGATGCACGCCAAGCTCTGAGAAAACTAGAACTTTTGAAATCTAACAAGACACACATTCAATTATTAACCGCATTGTTCAACAGGGAAAGTTTTTGCATTTGAACTGAATTAAGCATGGAACTCACTTGGCGGGGGGCTTACATAATTGCATATTCTCAGTACTCCTCCTAAACCATTATGCACAAGCACAATCTTCTCCTATGACTTTGGCGGTTTACCATATTAATTCTCAGTTTACCATAACTGCACCCAAACTAAGCTTGCAAAGACTTTGTTTCAAGTTTCTATCATTCAATCCCCCCAAACACACACACACACACACACACAAATTCAATGATTTCTTCGCAATTGAGGCTTAGCTTATCAATTAAATTCATGACTGATGAATTATTTCCACACCCTCCTACTGAAGCTGCGCTGAAAAGAGAGATTAAATATGCTGAATGATACGACTACATTGGTGAGGTGAGGAACCCAAACTTGTCTATGCTGAAGAAGAAGAATACCAACACACAAAAAAGAAGAAGAAAAGTTCTCACCTTTATATCATATCATTAAACTCTTTCAAAATTAGGTGTAAATTACAGTCTCTTGAAAGAGCTATTGGGCATAAACAAAATATGCATACTATATTTGCGTTGTGAACCATCGGTAGCACAGTCGATCATTCTGATGAGGAAAAGAGCGAGGGAACCGACCGACAGTCTGATTTGCGATGTCGTATACCCCGAAACCCTCTTTCTGTAGTGTCATACACAAGACATCATCAGTGAAATAGATGCAATTACGTTTGAATATGGTAGAGTCACCAGCTCGCATGCACCCAGATTCATCACAGCTCAAGAAAATAGCTTCGTCACCTAAGCTTGTGATCTCCTTCCACGCCATCCTCCCCCAATCCAATTTGAAAACATTGAACTTCCACCCGCCATTCGACCCTAAATTCAGTTGAACCAACAACAGATCCCCACAAAGCGATTCCACCAGATATTCAGTGGGATATAAATCACTTGATAATGCATTAATCCTAGTTGGGATTCTTTTGGCATAAGGAACATGAGTACCCAACTTAAATTGTATTAAGTTTCGGTGCCAATCAAGTGCACAGAATCCACCCTTGTAGCTTATAACATCAACAACCCACATCCTCATGTCAACAACAATCCACTCCTTACCTCCTGGTTTCAAAAACATCAACTTTTCAAGAGATTTCCCATCACGAATTGCTAAAGCAATTGAACTTGGATTTCCCGGTTCAGATGATAAAACGAACTTTCGCTTCTGGGTATCCAGAGAGTGATCGAGTGTGAACGCGGGTAGCCGAATCCGAGCCCTTGAGAATGGGTTATAGAGACAGATATGATGGGCGTGATACTTGCGATCGCGACCAGAGGAACACTTGGATGTGGTGCAATCCATTACCAGCCAACGATGCCAGGAGTAGACGCTCCTCGGCAACAGGGGCTGCCCATCAACAGTCTTGAACTTGGGAATTTTACACACGCTCGAATTTCCATTGAAAACATTCAACAAACATATGCGTTGCACAATTCTGCTCTGCTTTTTGTAGGAAAGTAGTTGTGGAGGTGACGACGCAAATAGCTCGCCGGCGACGGACCGCCATGAACGACACACGTGGCGGTAGTTGTAAAGATTAACCACGTCAGTTGGCTGCCTCAAGATCATCTCTGCGAGGTCTTCTGGGAGGTCAGACCAGGACATCGTGGCCATTGTCTATGACGGTTTTGAGTGATTCACACCAAGACCTAAAATCCGATTTATAGGACGTAAAATTCGGAATCCAATCCATTGACGGTTTTATATTACAAGTGTTACAATATATTCAAAATATTTTTGGCATATCCTTATATTTTCTGTATTTACCTTATATTTTCGTTTATAGACTCCACATACAACAATTTTTCGAACATAGCCCAATCAAATTAAATCTCAATTTTTTTTATTATTTTTTTTAATCTTTTTTCTAAAGGAAAAAAAAAAATCATATTTAGTCACTAAATTTTCATTTGATTTGAATTCAGTTATTGAGTTTTTAATTTTAAAAATACTACCCAAGTTTAAAATAGGCCACTATATCATTTCACTGTTAAAGTTAACGGTTTTAACATGTCATAAACATTCAAATGCAATGCCACATCAACAAGTGTTAAGTCATTCACAAACCACCCCCCCTTCAAAAAAAGAACATGGATTTGACTAGTAAAACTTAGAGAAAAACATGATAAACTAAGAAGCAAACCCGCAGTAAGAAAGACTTCAGTTCTTACCTCAAAAAAAAAAAAAAAAAGATTTCGGTTCTATTGGTGTGACATTGCATTGGGGTGTTGAGAACTTGAGATAGAAGCTGACGTGTAAAATGTTGATGAATAATCCCACATTATTTGTAGACAAGACCTTGGACGTGTTTATAGAAAATAGACAACAAAATAAGATATGTGATAGATGACAAACTATTATTTTTATGGTAACTCGATAAAAAGACACATTTTGAACTTGGCCAAATCTAAGAGACTAATTATTAAAATTGAAAACTTAATGACTAAATTCAAATCAAATAAAAATTTAAGAACTAAATATAATTTTTCTCTTTTCATAATCCAAAACACTTTTCAAAACTGTACCAAATAGATCCTAATTTGCATTAGTTTTTTTTTTTTTTTTAATAATGAATCTACAATTCTATGAAAATGAACAAAAAAATAAAAAAAGAAAAAGGAAAGCTTTTTATGGCCCTTTCATATTGCTATCTTTTAAATTACACGTTTTGAAACTGCAAATCTCAATTCGAACCCGTAAACATATTGTACTTTCAAAGAATTCTGATTTAAAATAGGTAGTGAATCGATCTATTGTACAAGAAGACACTTGTGTCAGTAACAAAGAATTAGTATACAAGAAAAATTATGACTACTATCAGCTACTTCCCCAAAGGCATGGAAAAATTGACCGAAGCAAAAATCAGGGTATATATAATCCAACCACCTCTCTCAATGATAAGTAAATCCAATTTTCTGTCTCTTCACCATAAGATTCCCATCGAAATATTGCAACAGCAGCAGAAGCAAGTAGAAGCTCATTCACCATAAGATCCAGGAACGAGGAATGATGGCGTTCAAATAGACACTGAAACATATTTCCATCACCTCCAATGGAATTTGGCCAAAACCAAACACATTTCAGCATCCCAGGCTCCTCATTATGCTGCTAAGCTTGTCAATGACAACTGGTGGATTGGCAAATGATCCGTCAAGATTAATTGCATGATATTCCAACCCTTTCCACCGAGCTATCAATGCAAAATGTGGCCGTCGATATTGGCTACTAATGATCTCCAGAATCACAGTTTTTGGCATTGCAGAAACTATGTGAGTCAGACCTGCACCATGAGCACCAATAATAACTGAAGCATCTTGAATGGCTCGGACTTGCTCCTTCATGGACATGTGTGCAAACAATCCATTGACAAGGTTTACATTGCACACTTTATGATTCAATGCCCAGCTCTTCAAGGAATCAAACACTTCTTGTTCATTGCTAAGCCTCGATTCAACTTTACCGCCATGACGAGGATGAGCTAAATAATCTTCCCGTCGAACAAAGAGGACATTAGGACCTGAGACTGGCCTTTCGACATGGTGTCTGTTTACTGGAAACCGAAAGGCAGCTCTAATCATTTCCCCAAATTCAGATAATCGGGCAGTTTTCTTGTCATCAGGGTTTTGCCACAGGTCATGTGCAGATGCTCCATGACAATTTATTTCTTCAGAAAGCCCTTTAAATAGTGCAGTCTCATATCCCAAAGGTGAAAGAATAGCATGGCGAAAACAAACTGGACCACTAAAGTTTTTAGCATATCGAAGACTAGAAAACAATGCTTTCCATGTTTCTTCCAAGGGTGCCTGATTATTTCCACCAAAAGAAGAGAGATCAGTGATATTCGGATAATTAAACATGACCTAGCACTCCGGAACAAATACATAAAACCAGATAGAAATAAAAGCAGAATGGCAGAATATTCCCACAAACACAGACTAGAAATTCACCCATTGGAACTATAAGAAGAAGAAGATAATGATAAGCATACACCCTTCCAACAAATTGATGGAAGATCATTCATGTTTAAGATGCTAACTGAAAACAACAGAAGCTTCTCTTCCCTCAACAGGAAACTGTCATTTAGTTCCACCGTCTGGGAAAAACCAACACTAAAAGGTTTGAGTGTAAGAAGAAAATTAGCTGGTACACTGTTAAGTACCCCTTGTCCCAATTATTTCTCAAGAATCCTAGCGCTTCCATTTCTCCTTCAGACACCTCTATAGTTATAGCATCCTATTGCTCATAATCATTGACACACCACAAAATGTCAATCATCAATCACTCGGGTCCATAAGGTTGTGTTTTTTATTCGAAGAGAATGGTTGGCAGGTTCTGAGATTGAGCATTGGAGAAGGCAGGAATCAAATACTCACTGGATGTTGAGCATCAAATACTTACATACATATACATATACATATACATATACATACATACACACACACACAGAGACAGCAATTTGCACAACAGCAAAAAAGAAACAGGGAAATCTACTGGATCTTTAAATGTGCTTGTTTAACATAAATCCAAATAAAGAAAGGTACTCAAATAAAGGTCTAAGTAAAATGTAAATTTGGCTTATGTGAAAAATCTTTTGCAAGCTTAATCTCACTCATCATGTATGCCATTTATATTTCTCTAAACATGCATGGGTATAAATTCCTGTACTATTGTTATCGTTCTGATAAAATGCTTATTAGAAGTCTGTAGAAGTTGCATGACTGGATCCATGTCCTATTTTTGCCTTACTAAATTAAAAACTTATAGTCCCATCCATCCAATACAAGATTTCTGCACTAAAATCATGAGATGAACTCCATAAAATTTTATTGGTCAAGAACCTCCATCATGTTTGTTCTACAAAAGTTCACTACTTCCTATTTGTACAATACTAAAACTTAAAGCTCCAGCCTTTCTTTCTCATTATTCTCCACTCCACCACTTACTCGACCACAATCCACAAATAACAAGCTGACAAAAGTCAGAACTAAGTATTTGTATGAGCATTATCAGGTGTTCTTAAACAATACAAATGAAGCCGATATACTACAAAAGAAAGAAGCCATGCAAAATCGAGCACACATACCATACAGTGGCCATCCACAAAAACCAACTTAGGTCGATTGGGCAACCCTGTAACTCTTGAAGAGACGTATGCACTGTACCAATCTGTAACAGTGTGGAAAAGGTTTGCATACTCGAAGCGTGTCACCAAAAGCGTAGGCTCCTCAATCCACTGCAAGTGAAGCCTTAGATATCTCAGAACCATATAAAGAGAAAAAATAAATAAATAAGTAAATCATTTGCCCTACATAAAGTTTACCAATCCTAGATTTAGGGTATAATTAATCTTAAGACTTTGGTTTTGGAAACTTCCAATTTTTTGGTGATGCAAAATTGGATATTCAAAACCGCATTATATCACTTCCAAATCAATCTAGAAGAAAATCAAGCATTAATTTCCTAGAACAACACATTGGCATTTAATCCAACACTTCCTACACGAGATCATTAAAAACCCATTAGAATCTTCACGATCAACGCCTCCATATACCAAAAACAAACTGACAAATCAAAACTAACCATACCTGCACCAACACTCAAAGATGGAAAATTTATCCCCAAACCCACCCAGCCGATGATTAATTCCCAAATCAGCGTCCAAATCCATAAATGACATCAAAAGCTGTAACAGTAAACTACTATTTCTTATTGAAAAGGCCAATTCGAGATGGCAAATCTCCTAACAATTCTTTACACTTCAAAAAGCTACTCCTCCCTGCACTTAGTCAGCCTTATATAAGGCTTAGCAACTAAAGCAATTCAGTTACAAAGTTGATTACAACTAACTAAAATAACTGCCACTTATACACGTGCAGTGTTTATTGAAACAGAATTAACTACTTAATAGAATCTAACTTCATCTAACTGTATCACCTTGTGCTCAACCCCCTCAAGCAAGAACAATCTTGGTGAAGCACAAACATGGCCACGGCTCCACTTAGCATCACAATTATAACATAACCCATTTTTTCTTCTTTCCATCATCTCAACATTAGAAATTTTCTGCACTGGCAACACTGCCGAACCAGAAATAGGAATATTAGACTTGTGCTGATTATCAACAATACCAACATTCTCAGAATCCTTTTGCTGCCCAAACAAATTAGTTTTTCCTCCCAACAACCCAGTACCCTTATTCTCTCCCCCAAAACTTCTGCCAACATTATTACAGGGAAGGGCATTCCATTGGGGCTTATTGCTCTTTCTGAAATTGAATATATAATCCTCTTGGATTTTGGCTAAAGAATAAGCATCCATTAGAACCTTAGGTTTAAACATCTTCACTGCCAATCTAATTTCATCTTTTAACCCCCAGTAAAACAACTCAGTTTATGTGCTTCAGGCAAATCAGCCACCCTATTGGCTAAAACTTCAAACTGTTTTTTATATTCTTCCAAAGATCCTCTTCTTGTTTCAACTTTGACAATGTTTCCATAGGATCATCATAAGACCCCATACCAAATCTAATCTGTAATGCTCTAGCAAAATCATCCCAAGCAACAAAAGAATTTGATTTAGTGATCAAAGAACTGCTCAGCCTTGTAACACCAATTCAATGGATCCTTCCCATTGAATTTTGGAAACTCCAACCGAATGGACTTAGTGTAGAATCCATCTCCTGCATGAAATTCTCCACCATCTCCTGCATACCTTCCTCCTTTTGAAGTTGAACAAAAATTGGCCTCCATGGAATTAAAAGATACACTTTTATCTTTCTGTTCTGTTCCCTTCTGCAATTCTTTAATGGAACTCAACAATTGATCCAACCTCTCATCCAACTTCACCTCCAAACGATCCTGCCTTGCACTTATGAAAGCAAACTTATCATCCTGCTTCTTCTCAAAACTATCCTGTCTTGCATTCCTCCCTTCAAAATCATCCTTCAACTGCTTAAACTCCTTCCTGAACTGCACCAAATCAGAATTTTGCCCCATTGACCTAGTTTCCATGAAAAGAAAACAAATGGCTTTGATACCACTTGTAACAGTAAACTACTATTTCTTATTGAAAAGGCCAATTCGAGATGGCAAATCTCCTAAGGAAGCCAATTCGAGATGGCAAATCTCCTAACAATTCTTTACACTTCAAAAGGCTACTCCTCCCTGCACTTAGTCAGCCTTATATAAGGCTTAGCAACTAAAGCAATTCAGTTACAAAATTGATTGCAACTAACTAAAATAACTGCCACTAACTAAAATAACTGCCACTTATACACATGCAGTGTTTATTGAAACAGAATTAACTACTTAATAGAATCTAACTTCATCTAACTGTATTGTTTCTCCTCCAGCTCATCTTCTCTTCCTTGCAAATCTGCCCTAACCTCTTCTGCATCTCCCGTGACAAAAGCCCTCACGTAATCAACTTTAATCCACGAATAGAAAACTAAACCAAAATATCCAAATTCACAAACCCAGCAAACAAAAGAAAAACCTCACCCGCCCAGGGAAAAAAAAAAAAAACCAAAAAAACTGACAAATCAAAACCTAGCAAACCTGCACCACCACCCAAAAACGGAAACTTTATTCCCAAAACCATCCAAAGCAACGATCAAAATTCCCAAATAACCACCTTCCAAGTTTCAAATCCACAAATTGAATAAAAAGCCCTCGAGAAATCAACTTTAATCCATATATAGAAGCTAAAACAAACAACAGATCACAATTTTTTTTTTTTTTTTTTTTTTTTTTAAAAAAAGATGACTATTCAAAACCCAGCAAACTCGTACCACCAAGCAGAAATGGAAACTTTACCATCGATACCCCCGGATTCCCCAGTAGTCAGCTTCCAAATTCGCAAACCGAAACTACAAATCCCAATTAACTGAATCAACCGTCCTCAAGCTAACAACTTTAATCCATCAACAGAATAAACTAAACTGAACCCAGATTTCCTTTCACCCAAAATCATCCAAATTCCCCAACACTCAGCTTCCAAATCCATAAATCGAAACCAAAAACAAATACCCAATTAACAAAAACACTGACTAAACCCCCAAACCTCGTGGCACTGGAACTCGCCCGGCGTGACGACCCGGACGGACCGGATCAGATCCCGCATGGTGTGCTTGGCGATCTCCCCCCTCGGCACGTACCGGTCCAGGAACTCACCGTCCACGAGCCCACGCGGCGGACCCAGAAACCCCACACCGCCGTCGACCTCGAACGCCCCATTCTGGAACTCCGGCAGCTCCTCCTCCTCTCTCCGCCCTATCACCTCCTCCAACCCCTCCCCTCCCCTCGACATCTTGATCCTCTCGGGCACCATCCGGAGCGACCCACCCTCACAAATGGAGCTCCGCAGGGTCTCGCTGTGCCAGCACCTGAACCATCCCCTGGGATTCTCGTCAGGATTTGGAGGGAGGAGAGGGTCGAGGCGGCGAGAGAAGCCGTTGCCGAAGAAGGCCTCGCAGGAGCGTGGGGCCGGAGGGGAGTTGTGGGACCAGGGGAGGTAGGATGGGAGGATGGGCCATGGCTTGAGGTGACGGTTGCGACGGGTGGGGTAGTTAAGTGGGTTGTTGGGGGAGGGTGGTGAAGTTTTGAATGTAAATTGGTAGAGGCAGAGGGAGAGGGAGTTGAGGGCGAAGAGGAAGATGACGATCTTCAACAGCAGAACGTCCCTCTTGTTCTTCATCATTTCGTTTCCTTTCTTTTGTATTTGTGTTGTTGTTGTGGTAATTTGTTTGTTGTAACTCTTGAAGGCGTGGGGAGATGGAAATCAAAAAGGTAAAGGTTGAAGGAGAGAACATACGCTGATTGCTGACACACTGTGAGTGGGGAATGGGGCATGTTGTTTTTTATTGAAAAATAAATAAAATAAAAAGGGAAATATAATAAAAACGTATAAATTGAGATGGAAGAGAAATTAAATAAAAAAAATAAATAAAAAAAAAAAAGAAAAAAGAATTTCTCAAAAGTTATAGGTGGACCCACTCGTACACCTCATTATGTTGAAAATAACTACAACATTGATCAAACAACTTCCACCCCTAAGCAAGCATCAAGAGGCCATGGCCCATAGGTCATATTTAAGAATCTTTCGACACTTTTATCCCTACATCTATATTTCTTTATCTTGTTCTTACCTTTTTCTTTCTCTTTGTAACTTAAGATATATTTGAACCAAGGTGATGTCAAATAATTAGATTGTTTCAATAAATAAAAAAGTGGGAAATTGTGGTGGAAAGAGATATGGTACCTCCGCTATCACTCTACTTTCACGATCATGATTCATTCCAAATGAAAAAGAAACAAATAATAATAATAATAATGGAAATGGGCTCATTAACATAACAAGTTTTGAGGATAAATATTAATTTATTTCCTACTCCTTATATGGAGCTACATATCAAGACTAAGTGCGCTTTCTGATCTCCAATGCCTTGCTTTCTCAAATCCATTGACACAATTCTCAAAGTCATCAATGGTCTGGTCAATCTCTTCCTGGGTGTTCATCACAAATGGTCCAAACTGCACCAGAGGCTCTCCCAATGGCTCACCCCCAACCAAAATGAATCTGAGGGGTTTGGAGGACTTGTTCCATGCCTCCAACCCATCCCCTTTTCCCAGAAGAAGAATGTGGTGGGCTGAGGCTGCCGAAGATTTCAGATTTCCAAACATCCCTTCTCCCTCCAAGACATAGACAAACGCATTCCATGATGTTGGCACAGGTTGTTGAAGGTGAGTTCCTGGTTTGAGTGTGAAATCCAAGTACATTGTTGGGGTCCTTGTGTAGATTGGTGATTTTGTTCCCAAGGACTCGCCGGCTATAACTCTAACCTTTATCCCATCTTCCACAGCTTCAGCAATGTTTTTACTCAGCATTTCTTGATACTTTGGTTCAATCCTGTGATCAGACAGAAATCAGAGCTCCATCAGATGAAGTTTTGGACACTTGGGGTAAACAAAGCAAAGTTTGGCCTTTGAAAGCCATGAAAGTAGTTCCAAGATGTTGGTAATGGAAAATGGTCATTAATTCCCAAGGGTTATAATTATATGACAGAAGTTCAAAGCTTGCAGGCAGGCAAAAGCTATCATCTATCATGACAGAAATTAACAACTTTAGAAATAAGATACTTTCTAGTTTATTTGAACTAAATATTATCTAGTTAGTTATACTAAAGGGATATTTTTGTCTTTTTATTTTTTAGGGACAAAATATACAATTCAAAATGAAACATGAGTAAAAAGGTGAGTGTTCTAGCTGACCATTTCTGGCTGGTATGCACACACGCAAGATGGTGGTGCATTCAAAAGCATCTTTGGAAAAAGGTCCCATGATGGCCAATGATGGTTGTAGTATGTGACAACTGCATATTCTCCTTAGAAAAGTTTAAAACTATATTGACTTTTTCGAATTTCAATTCTCAACGATTTGCTACCGAGAGTTATTATGTGGTTCACCTGTTTAAATAGAAAAACAGATGAATCTTATCTTATATTTACTGTTCGAATTGTTAACAATTTAAAAACAAAATTATTAGGAATCTTGTCTAACTTATCCATTGACTCAGGCGAATACTATTTTGCTTTAGAATGACCACACAGTGACATCAAACATATGTCATATAGCTGTCTGTCTCTGTGGACGGCCTATTGCTTACATTTTATGCTTGGAGGAGAGGTTGATCCACAATTGTAAGCCCTTTTGAGTTCCCTGGGCGGCAGGCATTTCTGAGTGGACAATTCCTCTTCCTGCAGTCATCCATTGCAAGTCACCGGCTCCTATTGTCCCCTTGTGCCCTTCAAAATCTTCATGTGTGACAGATCCCTGATGACAAACAATTGCTTTCAATTAGGGTATGTACAACCCGCCTCTAAAAATAAAGGTTTCATTAAAGACCCACAGAAAAACAAATAAAAAAAAGATAGTAGTCATGCTGGGTCTTGTCTGTTTAACATATTTCCTGCCAACTACATGGACCCAAGAAAGCTCAGGTCAACCTTGTACAGTTGTCTGATTAGGATAGGGCAGCAGGGGTTGGGTCTCACTGGCTGAACTATACAGATACATTGCCAGCCAGCTGCAATTTCTTAGAAGAGGCATCCTCCTCACCTAAGATTTTGAACAACCATCCTGAGAAAAATAACAAAGTTTTCCAGAATTTCCTCCATCTGTCTAACACAGTCTTGTCAGACTAATATGTGTCTAAAATACCTATAATTTTGAAAATGCACATAATTTTGAACATACGTCAATTTAATAGATTGAACCCTAGACGAAAACTTTGTCCCATGAAAAATTAACCAATGAATTAGGTAGTATGATTTTTTTTTTTTTTGTTGTCTTCTTTATCTATCTCATGGTTTATATAATTACTGCGAGTTTCAACCATTTTAATGTAATAGCTGAAATATAATGGAAAAATCGACCAACTTTATAGTGGGTTTTTATTTGTTTCTTTTTTTTATGCACTATATATATATGAAAAGAAAAGTAGTGATGATCGCATGCGCACAATTATAAAAAGGGATATACCTGCAACATGTATGTCACTGTCTCGAATCCTGCTTAGAGGAAAAAGAAGAATTAATGATGAGAATCATCCTATTTTATTGTCGACAGGCAGAGGTGATTTACAAAAGTGAGAGAACCAAAAAAAAAAAAAAAAGCCAATAATCAAACCTCTGTGTGGATGATCAGGAAAACCAGCAGGAGCAGTAACTGCAACATTCAAAATAACAAAAATCTAATCAAAACGAAGATAGATGCATATATATATATATATATATATACAGACGACCCATTACATTTCATGAAGAAACAGGGGAAAACAGAGACAGCCCACCTGAGAATTCATCCAGGACAAGAAAAGGATCAAAGTATTTTAGCTCAAACCTGAAAAACAAAAGTATCCCATTAGCCCAAACACCTCAAATTGCTCAAAGTTCCATTCATTTGATCAGTATAATAACTCTCTTACCGTCCTATGCTCCTCCTAACAATGGCGCCAGCTCCTTCATGCTGTGGCCTGGCCAAGAACTTCCTCTCCACAAGACGTGGTTCGTTGAGAACACCACAACTTTGATCATTTCCAGGCATTTTTCTTTCTTTATATAATTAAAAGCGTCAACTTTCAGATACAGATTGCAGAGTCCTCGAAATATGAGAAACAGAGCATGATATTTGAAGTTATTTATAGGGCAGGGAGAGAGAGAGGGAGAGAGATTTGTTATGGAAGGTCAAAAGGAAGATATCGGCGGCCAAATGAGACCCACAAGCATGGTAATTAGCTTGCGTGAGCTCCAGGGAGTTGTTTATTCCTGTGCATAACGTCAGCATCGCGTGTCGATGATGTACCCTGAGTGACATTGAATATGGGCCCACATTTGGGGTCCGGGTCCGGGTCCAGCATGGTTTTTGTGTGAGGCCCATTGAATATGGGCCCACATATACAAGGGTCGGATATTAATTTTTCAACTTTTCAAGCAAAGGAGAATGATGTTTCTTTTGGAGTTTGGTTATCTCAACCAAAAAAAGAAAGAAAAAAAAAATACAATTTTATTTTATTTTACCTTTTGATACAAAGATCGGGTAAAACTTACCTTGAAAACCAACTTATAAACGGAGGGTCGTGTAAAACTAGCCCTTGAAAACCAACTTATAAAGAGAGGGTGCTCAAGAGTTTATATACTCATGGTTAAAATTTGACTTAACCCATGTGGGACACAAGGATCGTAACATACGACTACGCTTCCGCAGCCAATGTCCACGACTGCACACTCTATCGATACTGACCCAATGACATTCTTTTCTTTTTTTGGCAGCTTCACTCACCTATCAATGTTTAAAGTTTTAACCCGGCTTATAGCCTTATAGGTCACTTCCTTTGTGATTCGATCCTGTGATGAGGTGTTTGGCTTTGATACCAAATAATACAAACATTTAATATAAATTACCCATAAAAATAAACTTACAATAGGAGGGTGTCTAAAAATTTATATACACATAATTAAGATAAGATTTAATCCATGCAAGACCCCTTGATGCTAATAATAGTAAGTTCATAGGCACAAACATCTGATCACATGATTCACATCAACCATCATCAACAGTTCCATTGTGTAAAATCAAAGAATTTGAAAAATGATTCTATATATGAATGACAACAATGGGAAGAATTTTGATTAGGACCACATTCTTATCCTTTACTAAAGAAAAAAAGAAAGAAAGGAAGAAAATTTCAAAACATCCCTTGTTTACCAAGAAGATGATGATGTTCTTCAAATGCACATACTTTCGCTACTGTGCAGCTTTATGTTGCCATCAACCAACTTACATAATTAACCCACGGATTCAATTAACATGGGGCTTTACTTTGGTGGGCTTTTGGGCATAGTCCATGGATGACATCATTGAGAGAAAAGCATGACGTGGAGACGACCGTTAGATAATAAAAAAAAGAGAGGAATTGACTTTGTTTTTAACTGGATGATCTTTAAAATGGAAAGTCTGTAATGCAATAACTTGTAGACTTTTTGGAAACCATTCAAACTTCTGTACATGAATCTTCCTTCCATGATGATTCTAGGATTACGAATGATGATGTTTGCACCATTTCCTTGCTTTTTCAACTAGAAAATGAAAAGTGTTTGCCTCATTTGAATTTCCCACTTCTTAGGTTATGTTGCAACTTGCAAGGGACATTTAAGTGCTCTCGAGTAGGCCGGTAGACTTGTGAGAGGCATGCAAAATATTTAATTGAAATGAAAAATAAATAACTAAAATAAGGTTTAAATTCAGAACTTTGTTACAGAAAAATGCTAGGAATATCAAATTTTTTACCAAGAGATGTGAGAGTAATTCTAAAAGTTCATTTTGTCTCTCTTTTAAGTCCCTCCAAAAATGATGTGACTATTAAATTTACCATTGGACTTGTTATGGAGATTATTCATTAAAAAAAAAAAAAAAAAAGTTATGAATACCAATGAATAAGCTCTACGTTATGTTTGTGACAATACTATATTAAATCACCACTTCTGATAAAAACATATAAAATATATATATATATATATATATATATATATATATATATAAATTAATTAAAAAAAAAAAAGAGATAAGTTTAATGATTTAGTCAATACTATAAGATCTTATAGTGCCCTGTATTAAGGAAGGTGCTACTTTCTTCGGTGAAAAATAATCAAAAGCCAAACCCAATTGCTCTTTAGTGTGTAAACCAGCAAAAACCCACTCATCGAATCCCTAAAAAGGACTATTTATTATCCAGGGAGTTGGCTGTAAGCCAAAAGTGACTATATCAATAATTCTTTACAATTTCTTGACACGTGTCAATATGTAATTGAAAAATACTAAAAATTTTCATTGATTGACAAGCCTAATATTAATCTGTTTTCCTTTTTAACTCCAAGAAAGGAGAAAAGGGAAAGTTTCTTTCTCTGATGAAGACATTATGTTTTCATGGATTAAACATAAACATCCTTCCAACACTTACGTCTATTTAAGTTTGATTTAAAACAACAATTTTAAAATGCTTAATATGAAAACATAATTTTTTTTAAATGCAATTAAATGTTTAGCAAAATCGCAGTTTAACCTTTATAATTATGTGTTTTAAAAAATAAATAAACCTTTTTAGTTTTTACCTATGATTTGAAAAATACAAATTTTCTGCGTTTTCAAGTGGCAATTTTTTAAAAATACAATTCCAAACAATCTATTTTCTACGATTTTGTTTAAAATCACAGTTTTGTCTATGAAACTGCAATGCCAAACGCTTCCTGCCACAAAAAATTATTACTAAGATTTCAGAAGAGGAATATATATATGAAAGCCATACAAACTTGATTAATTTGCAGAGATTTTTGGATACCAATACATGATTCAATAGCCTGTAAAACATTCTGGTTTTTAGGATCACAGAGTTATTTGCTCCTCCTCATTAGAGAAAGGGCTGGTTGTTTACATAACGGGTCAATGAGAAAAACTGTGTCAAATCTACATAGTGTGTTTAAAATTATCATACTTGCATTAGTTAGAATTCAAGCTAGCTAGTCTGCAAGCACCAAAGCAGATTGCTATATGCAAGAGGGTGGATTTTGTGGACCATAAGCAGCACCATTGGCATTATTGCACGAGGAAGATGCCGGTCCTCCCGTACCGGAGTAAACGAGTTCGATGTCACTGAGCTCAATCTTCTCACAAGGTTTACTTCGGCTGCATTCTAGAGCAATTGCAATCTTTGACCTCGAAGTTCCCTTAATGTTTATATACTTTACATTCCGAATCTGAACTTGGGAGTTACCCTATACACAAAAAGTACATGAAATGAATAACTATTATTAAAAATAGAAGACGTGGGATCAAATAACTATTTATATTTCTTAGTTCGTTGACAACACATATGCTTTCAATGTAATTACTAAAATACCCATATTTTTTGGGTTAAAAAAAAAATAATGGTAAAAAAAACCCCCTCACATTATTTTTTTAACCCAAATAAAAAAAAAACAAAATGGTGAGTTTATGGACACAACTATTTGGGTTTGAAATTTTTTTAAAATATATATATACAGAACCTTAAAAAAAGAGGCTATGAAACTCATATGCCCAAATAAGCGGCGGGGTCGACAACCTAAATGCATGCATGCATGCTCACTTAGTTAGACAAGAAAGTACCTTTTGACAATTGTCATATGGGCAATATTGTTGATCGATGATGATGGGATTATAGACATCCTCCATATGAATTTGTTGAAAGGTAAGATCGAAGACATTGCTTGCAAAAGAGCTAGCCCATGTTTTGACCCTCAACCCATTCTGGGTGCCGACGAAGGTGCAGTTAGTCACAGTCAGTCCATTGACATCTTCTTCATTAGCCGTCCGACCGAGGCTTCCGACACTGATTCCATGGCCGGGGCCACACCAAACATTTGTAACGTTTATGCTTGAACAACCAGGGCTCAAGGAAACGCAGTCATCTCCGGTGGCTATTACCGCTGTCGATATGTCTATATGAGTCGATTCCCCAATGTGGATTCCGTCGGTGTTGGGGCTGTCTTCTGGCGCTATTAGATGAATGTGATCAAATCTCATGCCGGAGCATCTATAAAGGTTCATATGGACACCCATGCTATTGATTGATGTCAGGTGAGTTACCCGTGAATTGTTCACGTAATTGAATCCCATTGACTGTCAAAAGCATTAGGGAAACACATTTTTTATGAGCAATAGTTCAATAAAATGGCCCCAAGAAAAAGTAAAAACCCTAATTCACATAAACAGAATTGTAAAATTTTTACCATAGATCAAAATTCCCTTCAATTAGCTGTCCGAATTGAATCTGACAGTAAGGACTACACGGCCCAACTGGCCTTAGCCAGGTGGGCAGGGGCAGAATTAGAAATTTTAGTTTGGAAAGCAAAATTTTTAGAAATAATATTTGGGGGGCAAAAATAATTTTTAAGGTCTATTTTTTTTTTCAAGGGCTAAGGTGGTTACGGCCATGCAGGTGGGACTGCACCCCATACTGCTCAAGGAAGGTGAGTCTCATCTGCATGCAAATCAGGCAGCTAATTGCAAGGAATGCTGGAAGAGTACCATAGAATTAAAATGTTATGTTATTGAGAAATGTTATATGCTTTTGTTCTTCTCTTATATTTTTTCACTGAAGTGACATTTTCAATCCACCATTTAATATGAGAAAGATGAGCATACCAAATAGCATTTCTCCAACAATTTTGTTACTCAGAATTGTTAGGTAATAAATGTGAGAGAACTTTTCTAGGGCGTGCCTGCCCAAGCAGGTCTTGAGCAAGCCACCCCTTATTCGGGTAGAGCAGTTGCTGGGATTCGGATCCATTTATATAACACAAGCCCATAATTATAGGCTACAGCATTTGGCAGACAAATTTAAGATTTGCATGTTGAATCAAGAACACTTACAGAGGGAAGAGGCACGCAGCTTTTACTTTTACTGCAAGTATTGTGGGCCCAAGCAGAGGGACCTCGGCCATCCAACGACCCACCTCCGCCGACTACCAACCGGTCTATGCTATTGAAGGTGATCCAATGGTACAATCTGCTACCATAAGATCCAACATCAGTATGAGATATTAGGGCACCTTTAATCACAAATGCCATTGGGCCCTTACATGGGCCTGAAAACTGTACTGGGCCCAGCATATATTTTCCGTCTGGGATTAGGACAGGATTGTATCCTTCGGATTGACAAGCTTTGTTGAATACCTTTTGAAAAACCTGCAAAAACACAATGACAAAACTATTTTCAAACAAAATTGCAAAAAGTGTTTTAAAAAAACGTCAAAAAGATCACATTTTCACGCAACAGACAATGGGTACGGTTTAAAAACGTGAAAAGATCTTCACATTTTTAAAAACGCAGACCAAATCGCATATTTTGAAACCGTTATAATTACCTTACTGTTATCGGTTATACCATCGGCAACGGCACCATATTTCGTCACATCAAAAACAATTTTCCCAGCAGCTCCAGCTTCAGTGATCCATGCTACCAAGAACATGAAGCAAACAAAACGAAAAACTGATATTGAAGACATGTTTGATTTTTTTTTTTTTTGACCACTACTAACTGAATGTCTTGCTGAATTTGATATGGTTTCTGGGTTCTTATAGCGAGTGTTAATGGATATAAATGGAAGAAAATACAAATCCTATGATTATATAGTAAATATGATTTGATACACTTGCTTTGCCTAAAACAATTTTCTCCTAAAACCGAAATCCCTTTTGACTTTAATGCATTAACCTGATTTAGGTAACAGCCAATGTTCCATGTGAAGAACACTAGCAGCCATAATAACCATAAATGACTTTATTATTTTTTTAAAAACCAATAAATGACTTGATTAAGTGGATCTATAATGGCGCCAATATACATCTTTCAAATAATTTATTTGTAAAAAAAATAAAAACTGCCCCAATTAATTAGCATATTTTAAACTTTCAATAATTCAGGCTAGATGCCTCAAACTTTAACCGATAATGCTAGAAACAGTACTTTTATTCTATTACTATCCCACACTCGTGACGTGACACTGCCAATAAACCATAGTTGAAAAAAAATAAAAAATAAATGCTATTTAATATTCTTTCATCATTTTCCAACCTCATCTTTTGAAAATCAAGCAATTGGATTTATTCTACTCACATAAGTGAAAATGTGGGTCCTACATATCTAATAGTTTTTTTTTTTTTTTTTTTTTTTATATGTCCGCACAACTACATATCTAATAGTTGACTCTAAAAGGAAAGCAAAAAAAAAAAAAAAATTAAGGACGGATTAGTACTGCCACATCATTAAGGTGAGATAATGGTACCATAAAATTAAAGTGGATGGAAAAGAGAGAATGAAAAAATCTAGGGATTTTTATGAAAATCTAGCAATTTTTGTGGAAAATGGAAAAATCATGAGGAGCATTGACATATGCTGATAATGAGGAAATATTCAAGGCATTTCTCCTAGTTTAAAACACTTACCATAAGATGGGATTCCATACATGAATATGATCCTTTTATGAGAGAATATTCAGGATATTGACCTTGTATTATTGAATTCTAAACTTAAATGCATATTTATGACATCATTCGGCGAGGCTTTGATCATTTTGGGGAGCTTTGACCTAACGCTCACTACTTTCCATATCAATTATATCAGACATTTCTCACTTGAGATTTATTTTTGCATTTATTAAATGGGAAGTTTCCATTTCTTATTCATAATTGACACATTTACTCATTTACATTGGAAAAGGAAAAAAAAAAAAAAAAAAAAAAACGTATAGCGAGTTGGACCAAGTTTTCTCCGAAGCAATTTATTAAATTGACATTTTTTAATTTAACTTGTTAGTTTAATAAGAAATTGGAGGACAAAGGGCGTGGACAAATTTTGTCCGACCTAATTTAGAAAAGAAAAGGATAAGAAAAAAAAGGTAGTAGAGATTAGAATTACCAAACTTTATAATCATTCTTTATTGTGTTTTTCTCATTTTTAAAACTTTGAAAAACTTTACTTAATTTTCTAAACTGTTATTGGCTTTTTGCATGCAATGTGGGGTGTCCGATGTATGAGCCCATTTCAATACCCTCTATCGTTAGGGTTTTTCATTAATTCAAACAGCTAAAAAATCGAAATGTTCTTTATACTTTTGTAAAATTTATTAAAGTACAAATATATCATTAATTAAAATTTTTTAAAAGAAATCTAGAAAGGTAAAAGAAAAATGAAAAGTTTGCAATTAGAGGGGTTCTTTCTCTTCCTTTATTTTTTATTTTATAAATGAGAATATTTTGGTCATTTTTGCTTCTTCCTTTAAGAATAAACCAAAAATCCTAACACAGGAGAGTGATTGAAAAAAACTGATAAATCGGATACGGGATACCCATATTGCAAACTTCTAAACTTGAAAAAACATTACAAAAGTCATGGCAGTTCCGGGAAAAGTTTTCCCTCCAAACTTTTTTTTTTTCCTATTTTTTACCTTAAAACTTTTAGTTATGCATCGACTTTGCTTTGGGATTTTGACAATTGGTGGCCTCTCAGCGGTCAGCTCTATGGCAAGCAACCTACGAAATATGGACATGCCAGCTAGAAGTCCGACCCACCCCTCTGCTTGGATAGGGTAGGCCTCATAAACACTCGTAACATTTGCTGTCTAAATTACTAAAAACAGTAGAGAATACAATGATATGCAATGCCTCCATGGCTCCATTACTCGTACATAATGCAAACCAAAAAAATAATCGTGTGTATATTTTACAAAACAGAAATACAAATTGCAGACCCGAATAAATTATTTTCAAATTACAAGGGGGAAGAATGAACATGCCTAAAGTGTTTGGACGCAAAAAGAATTCACTACTCGACTGGAAAAATTTGGATTAGCCTTGCTGCCATGCAAGGAAGAAAGCTCCAAGCTACTTGAAATCCAAGCAAAGAGATGGGAAAATACACGATCACAAAATAATGAGTGAGCGAGCATGCTACATTGTTCAAATTAGAAAAAGAGCAGCAAGGAGCATTGCCAGATATGGCAGGAGGAAGCCTGATACAATCTTAGGCTGCCCGCTTGGCGAAGGAGGAACTGCCGCAGGTACACCACTTGGGCCGGAAGTTGGGGTTTTTTCTGAAGCATTGGGCAAAGGTGGCTCCGCTACATCTGATTCTGACAGGAGAGGGAACGGGGCCTCAGCTGGTGGCAGGTAATCAGAAGTGATGAGTTGCATGAGACTTCCAGGCTGAACCGTGCTCATGTAAGCAGGTGTGTCATTGATGGCCGTTTCTATATAGCGATTTCCTGCATTACATTGAAGCACCGTTGCATCAATAACTACACACAAACCTGGATAGCGCTCTATAGGACCAACCCACAAAAGATAATAAAAAAAACCCCTTCATAGGACAGCTGAATTGATTAGTAGAAGTGTGTCAAAATTGTGTAGAAACATAGGAGTAATGACAATGCAATTCTTAACCGAGGTTATTCACAAAACGCTTGATGTGTTTGTGCATCATTTAATTAAAAAGCGTCAAATGATAAGTATCAACTTACTTTTGTGCATCATTTAATTAAAAAGCGTCAAATGATAAGTATCAACTTACTTTTGTATCTGGCAGCCGTCTTAGGGAAATCTGTGATGATACCATCAACTTTGAATCCCTTGAAATATGAGTTGATCTCCACAGTTGCGTCTGAGAAGAAGTCCCATGCTTGAGACACAAACTCATTGCTGAAGAGTTCTACATAAACAGGCAGCTTAAACGATTGTAGCTTCGATACAGTATCAGTTAGAACAGTGAGGAAAGCTTGATTTTCAGGAACGACAGACTCCTTGCCGACAACCACAGCAGTCGCAAATTTCTTTATGTCCTCAACAGCTGAGTTGGAGGCATCACGAATATTCTCGTCAACCTTGTATACACGATCATAGTTATGTTTGTCCTTGAATTTCATTAGAACAGAGCTATTACTGGACTGAATCATAACTTTTGGGGATGTCAGATTATCATAGCCAGCTTTGCTCAAGCCATCGAGTACTAAATCAGTTACACTTAATCCCAGATTCTCAGCAAGGTAGGCCGCATGCTGAAAGAAACAGAACAGATTAAAATGGCATCATAAATAGAAATAGTCGAGTCAGGATAGGGAGAATCTTCATTTCTCAATTGATGCTGCGCATAATGTACATTCACACATTCTTGACAATTATGAAACACAATAATTTCCGCATTATTGCAGCATAGTTTTCTATTTGTTTGAAACAAATGAGGATGCGGGTACACAGTAGATAAGGCATCAACAATGTTGCGGGGAACCAATTGTTGAAGCACTACATCTAATGATACAAATTTTGATTTGAAAGGACTGGTCAGCAAGATTTTGAAAAAGGAATGCATGTGGCAGGTAATATGGACCGAAAGCAGATGTCAGACACGACAGTTCACACACATTTTGCAATGTTATATAGACATGCAGAAACATATTGACTTAGCAAAATCAGAGAGTAAACAACTGAAAACCATTGCTACATACCACTCCCGCCCCCCGGAAAATACTCTGAACAATTCAACATTAGTACAGAAGAAAGAAAACATAAGTTCTACCAAGACAAAAGTTGAAAATTCCAAGGGGTTTCCTCGAACTCATGATTTCTCATCATGGTCCCGAGTTCAACTCTCTGTACTGGCATCCAGCCAACTCTTTGGGGCCATCCCAACTGGTAATTATCCAATTTGTGTAGGACGGGGAGACTACACTTGCCTGGGCATTAGGAAGGTGCTATGCTGCAATAGGCATGGCACTCTCTCTCTCCCCAATAAATAACCAATCATGGATTTTTGGTTTAAAATCTCCCTTTATCTTTTTTTTTGAATATAGGTATGGCAAATACTCACCTCTATGTTGATCAAGACTCCATGAAGAGTGCTTGCGTCCTTTGACAAGGCCAAAAAATCGGACAATGTTAGAAACTTTCCATTATTTTTGAACCTTGGATTCCGGAACAATGTGTATTTCGAGTAGGGGCTTGCTATTGAAGCTGCAGGAATTTACAGAAAATAAATAAATACTGGGATTTAATTACACAATCCAGACTGATTTGCGAGTTATTACTCTTCAGAAAAATACAACAGAATCCGAGAACCAAAATGCAGCAGCAGCACATATTGAAACAGGGAAAGCAGATGAATCATGAGAAGGGAACCTCTCGACGCATAAGGACTTAGGGTGTCTCAACTCCGGTCATTCTTTGTGCTCCTTTTCTAAGGTAAAAATATAAATAAAAAATAAAATAAAAAGTTTTCCAAAATGTTATACAGCACCCCAAAAGGTTAGGAAACAGATTAATATCCTCAACCTGTAAAAGCAGTAGAAAAATGTACTTTCTGACTCTTCTTCAAAACTCCCATATTTTTTATATACATTTTGTATGGATTGGTGGTTCTCAATGAGTTTAAGGCCAATTTGTACGTGTTGGCTGATTATACCTCACCCCATAGTTGCATGGTCTGTGTGATTCACTAATAAAAATCTATATAACCATAATCATCCATTTAATGCAGAGAATAATGATGAAAATAAAGTCACAATATTTTCACTAGTTACATGTAAATCGCATAAAATTGAAGTGTATTAGAAGGTAGTACCATTTCCACCAGTTATAATTTGGGTAGAAAAAAGGATGTTCATGTCTCGGTAACAAAAGCCGTTGTGAAGTTAACATTTTCAAAAGCATGAAAGGTTTCAGCTAATTGATTCTAGGTTTTGGGGGGTGTGGGGAGGGGGGTTGAGGAATATTACACCATAGAGTGAGTAAATGAGAACCAAATTCTACTTACGTGTCAATGTTTGAATCTCGCTCCATGTCAGATTAAATGTAAAGATTCCAGTGCCAGCTTTAATCGCTGGAATAGTTGTTGTACGACTGCTAAAACGTGATTGAGCAACTGTTGTGCTATCTATCAGGTTTATTGAGCTTAAGCAAAATGGTGTCCCATCCTTCGTCAATTGAACAGGACAGTCAAGTACATCTACACCATCATCAATAGCTTTCTTATATGCCAAGTCTGTACAACCAGTGTAATCTCCACTTGCTCCATATCTAGAGATAACAAGAAGCTTCGCTGGATAACGAGCAAGGTGAAAGAAAAAGTTTTAACAATGATATTCTGAAAATAATATTGCCATAGGAACAGACAGTAAGACAACATTATCAATCAGTTATGAGCAACAAAGAATCAAAGGTTTTATTATGCAATAGTGTGATATACCTTGTGTTGAAGCATTTTTGCCAAGGTGAGCAAAGGAATCTGCAGTATGAGAAGAGGGATCAGCATCTTGAAGAAAATATTTACTGAAACAAGCAGCCAGTAATTTAATGATAAAACCAACTAGTTATGTCAGATTCATCAAGCCATTACTGTGAAAAGACATACAAAATAACATGCAATCATATGCGAAGGTATTTCAATGCTTCTATCCTTAGAAAATGCAATTGTAGCATGTAGTTTAAGAAATCACATGCAAATACTATGAGATAAATATCCATTCGACTTCCATAATAACCTGATTAAGAACATTTGTCTTAAAGACAGTCCTAGGTCTGAGAATGAAATTGAAAACTTTCCAAAATGAGTAAACTGTTTTCCAAATTTAACTTCTCATGAAAATTTAGGATAAGTTGTGAATGCATAGGAAGCTAGAAATAGTACCAGTTTAGAACAAAATAGCTCACAGAAATTCGTTCAAGGTGATCTAGAAATGCACACTGATATCAAATGAGTGCAACAAAGAATGAGTCTATCATTTCACATTGTAGTGCTACAAGGTCAAGACACAGGCCAAGGAAAAATCTATAAAAGGTTCCTGGTAGCCAGATCCAACAAAGTTGGAATTAGAAGCACTGTTGATTTGATCTAAATCCAATACATCCGTCAAGGGGTTCAGGTAGCCAAATCAAGTTTTATTCAGAAGGTGCACAAATCAAAACAGTTAGAAAAACTTCATATTGAACCAAAAACTTAAAAATTTGTACATATGCATGATATTTAGGTGAACTCTATTTCTACCAAGCTGAAAAAAATAACTTACCTATAGCAACTGATTGAGTAATTGGGAAGTCTGTCAGCAGACCATCAACAGAGAAGTCATCATTGTCAATGAAAGACAAGGACTCAGTTACTGGATCATAACTGTGATTGAAGCTAAATGGAACGTCATTCGTAAAATCTGACGCAAAAACTTCAAGCCCTTCTTTGTGAGCATCCGTGACAACAGATGTATGAGGTTGTAAATAAAGAGCTTCATCCATAGGCCATATGTAACTCTTGGGAACAAGAATTCCAGAGGCAAATGTCTTGATAAATGTAAGATTATTTAAGAGAGAACCATAAGTCTTGTTCAATGAAGGCTCAGTCTCATCTTGTCCTAGAAACCGAAAGACTAGCTTTGTTGTTCTTGGATTAAATCGTGCTGTAATACTTCTTAGGAAATTCACCTCTGGTGATGAAATATAATTAACAATTACACTTTTTGACACAGAAATTACGTAGCTTCTCATACTCAAATTGTGTTTTGTGAAGAATGCATCATGCTGCAAAAGTATAGAACAAAAGGTTTGGTCAAAATGAAAGCTGAGAAGACAGATCCAGCATGTTTAGAGAAACATCTTACAAGAAGAGCAGATACTAGTTTAACGTCAGACACAGTTTATGATCTTTCATTTACCTGAATGTTCAACCATAAGCCTGACGGTTTAAATGCTTTAGCCAAATCTTGAACAGTGAGAATTTGGAAGCCATTGCCATCAAACTTATTAGTTCGAGAATAGACGCCTTGAGTTACTGGTTAGAAACAGAGAAATTTGCAATAATTGTTAATGTAGAATATTATATTAAATAAGCAACAAAACAGCCTTATAACCACTACAACAATGTTGGTTTTTTTTTTTTTTTTGGGGGGGGGGGGGGGAGAGCATCAGTCTAATAACATTTGTAATATGTTCATCTTAATAGTCCATTTTCAGTCGCATATTTCCTTACTTTCATAAGAATAGCTTTAAACAATTATGATATCCAACTATCTGTAAAGAAAAATGTGGCAATCAAAGCATCATATTTGGTTCACAGTGCATCCAAGTAACCATTCCCAAATGTGAAGGAAAAAATCGGATTAAGAAAACTCAGACTTACGAACGACATTTGATAGCTCCTTGAGGGTGAAATCCAAAGAAAAATAGCCTGAGGTAGGGGTTCCATTAACATCGTAAACCTTATTCCTGTTTTTGAAAACAACTGAAATGTCTGTAGAGTTTTCGAGCTTGACATCTGGCACACAAATCCCGGTACCATCCTTCGTCAATTGCACATCACACCATAAGATCACATTGGGCAAACTAACCTGCTGTGCAAAAGCATAGGCAACTGAACTGGAATCAGGAAATAGCCCCGAAAACCCACCACGTGCAATGACCAAAGGCGGCTTACCTACAGATTAAGCATAATTATATCGGTTAGCTCACAGAACATGTGGTCAAATACAATCACAAACGGACTTTCTAACATTTCCTGATCAAAGGAGTCTAAATTCAGGAAATGTTTTAGAAAACAATTGCAAATGCACTCTCATCTCAGCATCATTTTCATTCTTTTCTGTTTCTGAAATCAGAAAGTTGGTCAATTTCTTCTACTTCCATGTAGGACCTAACAGAACCACAGTTGAAAGTTATCATAAACCAGCCAACAAAACTATTGCTTACACGGTGAGATTATTAATGAAAATTTACAGCAATTAAAAATACACGATTTTCTTTTTCTTTCTTTGTTCTTTTTCTTTTTCTTGCGGAAGATGGATCTAGCTATTCCGCATCAAATATTTCAAAATCAAGATTTTTCACGTATTAGGAAATTCCTCACTTTAGTTAATACAAATCATCTAAGTTTAACTCTGAGTTTTCAATTTCATTGCAAAAAGGACCAAAAAAAAAAAAAAAAGCTTCACGTTCTTTTTTCCTTTTATTTTCCACAGTTCTCTCAGCCACCAGCCAACCAAACAGAAAATAAGAGAGAAAATCCTCCATTTGGCTGCTAAGATAAATGTAAAAATAAATAAATAAATAAATAAGAGAACTAGACGAGATTTTGAGATCAAAATGAAGCTCAATAACTAAAAACATAAGGATACAAAATTTCAATTTGCTTCACTTTCTCGGAAACCAGACGGAAAATAAGCGAGCAGAAAATCAAAATAAAAAACCAAGTATAAAATTCAAAAAGGAAAAGTACAGAGAAAGAGAAAGTAAGAGAGTTTGAGCGGAACACAAACCACTAAGTGTAGGCCAGAGACTGGTCTTGTTAGATCCCTGAGCCGAGACCAGAGCTACTACTACTGAGTGTAGCAGAAGAAGAAAGAGCGCCCCACCGCGTGAGTTACACATTGCTGGAAAAGCTCGCCGGCAACTCATCGAAACTCGGTAATCTCCGGCGATGAGGTTTTATCGGAAAATGTGTCAGATTCACTTCGCTTAGAGAGAGAGAGAGAGAGAGAGAACTTGTGAGCTCTGAAGCTTTTCAGGCTGGACTCTCTGGATTTACATTTATATAATATATATAAACCCTTTTTTTTACATTATTTTTTTATTTGTCCGATTAGTGTCAAGCACTCTTATAATTACGCGTACGTATACTGTTTTGACTCGGACAGAACTTTAAATTTTAATCAATAATTTTTTTTATAAAAAAAAAAAAAACGTATTTATTTGGATTTTTGAAACAGGCGGCTCGAGCCTGCCTGAGGAGCCGAGCGGTTTCTGATGTGAGACTTTGTCAACGACAGTCTTTGGACATTCGTAATTATTTAGGGATTAATGATTCGGAGAGGGAGCCTCCATGTGTTTGCCATGGTTTTTTTTTTTTTTTTTTTTTTTTTTTTTAATATTACGTTTTCGTAACATAATAAACAGATTTTAACGTAACACTAAACTAAGAAGTCGGCGCCTTAAGTAAACTCAATCGTAAAAGATAGTGCAAATGAAAAAGTAAAATCAAAATAATCGAACAGACAATAAACACATAAATAATCTCTAGAAACCATAAACTATCGAACCATAAATGATAGAGTTCTTTGATCATTTGTTGCTTTGGACATTTTTTTATTTTTATTTTATTTTTTTGAAATTAAAAAAAAAAAAACAAAAAAGTAAAAATTAGACGGGCAAAATAGTTGGCCTTTATAACATTTCCTTTTTATTTATTTTGTGTGGTTAATATTTTTATTTCGAAAAGAAAAAAATAAATTAACAAATGAAGCTGGACTGCGGAAGTCGACAGGTGTCAACGTCTTGGTGGAGTTCACCCAACAACACGACACGGAGACGGAATCAGTCAATGTTGCAAGTCCTAGCTCGAGCCTGGAACCCAAGCCGGCCTGTGGAGGGGTTCACCGTTCACCAATTTGGCGAACCTCTGATTGGATGACAGCTAGAGAGGCCCCACAACGTGGCCATCAACAATCTGGCAGAGGCCAACGTGGCGTCCCATGATTTGGCTACCAAGGGTATGATGTCACCAAAACGCGCAAAACGATTACGTTCAGTGTTGGACCGTAGGAACCCCACCGCCACATAAAACCAATTAATTTTGGGGGCATAGACTATGAAAGATTGGAGTCAATGTGTAACAACAAATTTGTAAACGGGTTTAGCTTTCAAAAGTAGCTTTCTATTCAGCATCCTCTGCCTTTTGCAACTTCGGCGAACGTTATATTAGAGAATTATTATGTATATAAAATATAAATATCTTTGATGTCACAATCATTTTAGAACAATGTTTTTATATTTCCGTGCATTTTGGGTGCATATTAAGGCATGATTTGAATTTTGCAATAAAAATCTTCATGCTTAATTAATGTAAATTACATTGATTTTTATTGAAGTCTTATTAGGGTTGGGACGGGCTATAAGCCTATAGCTTAGCTATACTTGAGAGAGCATATGTAATTTTCACCGTCTAGATCACTATTGTGCAATTTCCAACGAATATGTACTACTATAATTACGTTCAGATAAAATAGTTATAGTTGAATTTATCCGCTTGCCTTTTTGTTTATATATATATATATATAATTTAGCCCCCTAAACTACCAGACATTTCATTTTAGTCCCTTAATGTTCAAAAAGTGATAAAGTAGCCCCCAAACTACCAAAAAGTTACATTTTGACCACTATGTTAGTCAACACCGTCAAATAGGATGAAAAATGCAAAATAGTGCATTTTTTAGGTTAAGTTACTAAAATGTCATTTTGAAAAGAAAAAAAAAAATCAATTAAAAAAATGCAATCCCAAAAACGATGTCGTTTTGAAGGAAAAAAAAAAAAAAACATGGTGGTTTAGGGTTGGCTCACCGACCACCCCCCATGGTTCTGGGAGGCATTTTCTAAATTGATTTTTTTTTTTTTTTTTCAAAATGGTATTTTAGTAACTTAATCTTGTCAAAACAACGCAATATTGAATTTTTCATCATATTTGAAGGTAATGACTAACGAAGTGACCAAATTGTAACTAGTTGCTAGTTTGGAAGTTACTTTATCACTTTTTGAACATTATAAGACTAAAATGAAAATAGATGATAATTTGAAGGGTTGAATTATATTTTTTCAAAAAAAAAAAGAAAAAGAAAAAGAGTAATTAATAGTCCACATGGCACATGCCAGTCATTTACAAAGTCATAACAACTTCAAATTTACTCATATCATAACAAGAAATCGGTTTAAGTTTTTATAACAAATAGTGATTTTATATGATATTAAAGTTAAGTTTTGAGTTTGAAGTTTGCCTATATCATTTACTCATATTTTAATTAAAGGATAAAGTTTTTTGAAGAATTTCCTTCGACCTAGTATAAATAATTACGTGTTTTCAGATCTTATATCTAAGAAAGCAATATCCAAATATTAATTAAATAATTATATAAATTATTTATTATTAATTGAAAATTTTAAAATAATTGATCACATAAACGAACTATCATTTATGTGAGCATATACTTTTCAAATGAGCTTAAGAGAAAATGGAATCTAAAATGCTTTGTTTTTTCTCATTTTAATGAAAAATAAATAAATTACAAACGCTGACACACACAAACATCAATTTCTGTCACCGAAGCAGCAAGGAAAGACAGAAAAATAACTTTCGCAGCGCAAGTGGGTGGGAGGAGGGACCATCTGCCGGGGAAAAAGAGTACTCTTTTGATGTGCATTGAATAGAAAGCAAGAAGGCTAACAGGATTAGTCTCTCTCCGACCCATAAACTATGAGGTCTGTAAATTAAAAGAAAGGGAGATTTAGAGGATATCCTCTTTCCGAAACTTTATATTTTCCTTTCATAAAAAATAACTTTCCATGTGTGGAAAAAGGTACGGGGTACAGATTCTTTAGCTTAAAGTTGAAGAAAGCAATGTGAATCATTCACGTTTATCCTTAAAGCTAATTTTGGAGTCCAAAAGTTCTTAATGATTAGCTGATTGGGATTTTTTTTTTTTTTGAAAAAATAAAAAAGTAAGGTTATTTATGTAATTTTGAGATCAAATTGATATATTACAATTTTCTGTAGTTTGAAAACAAACATTGATTCAATTAAAAATTATAAATTGCATAGTAATTTGAGCGTTTGTGTACTTTTTCATAGTATTTAACAAGAACATGAAACTTTGTTTCGGCAAAGCCAATACGATTATTTACGGGTTCTTTTTTTTATATATGTCTGCACAAGGGGATGAAACAGAACAAGAAAATTTGAACTATAAATCTTTATTTTATGAGGTGTGGTCCTCAGTCGATTAAACTATTCATTTGAAACAACTATTGAAGGTAGTTATAAAGTAAATGGTTCTAATTTCCACATAAATTTAGTTGGATTTACTATAACTATAGTCGTTAATTATCAGTACACATTGAAAAAAAAAAAAAAAAACATCATCAGTCCATATAGTAGCATTCATTTGCAATAAATTCTATGAAATTTAAAAAATGACTTAAAACTTTATTTTGCAAGTATAAGTGACAAATAAGGAGAATGTTAGACTAGATGAATATTATCTTCTCAAAAAAAAAAAAAAAAACAGAAAGTAATCCTTATTTCTCTTATTTGATTTTTTAAAAATAATATTTACCTAAAAAAAAAGCTTATCATTTCTCGGCAAATAACTCACTGGCTTAAATTTTTATTTGAAATTCTAACGGTAGAACCAATAACAACAAGACACGTGTCATGTTTAGTAAAAAAAGTGCAATTAAACTCTTACGTACCTAATCAATATTATAAATTAAACGATTATAAAAAGTGGGACGACGTAGTCAAACTGTGGAGACAAAACCGAGAGGATTGTCTGTTTCTCTATTACTGATTCAAACAGCCACAGATCACAGACTAATTAATAATAATAATAATAAAAAAAAAAAGGACAGGAAGTTTCTCAAGAAAAATAAAGCCATATGGTAGCACATGGGGAGGAAAGAGGACGGAGGGCTCTGATTGGTCAACGTCAGCTAAATCGTCGGATTAGATCTTATTAAAAAAGTTGCAGGAGGTCACGTTGGAGGTGGGGTTGATTGATGGAACGCACTCAAAGCCGCGTTTGAGGGCCAGGGAAGAATTATTCAAAGGAAAGGGATTTTACGTTACATTTGGGGAAGACTTAGGGGATTTTTGTGTGCTAATGGCAACTCTTCTTTGTTCAAACGTACCAAACGTTCAAATGAATCTCAAACAATTATTCTCCTAATCAATGGCCTACAAATGTTTTATGATGATTAGAGTTCGTGACCATGTAATGTTTAGGGTAACCTGCAAAGAAGAACAAAGGTCAAATACAAAGTATTTTGCAGGGTTTTAGTGGGGTCATTATGATACTTAAATTAGTGTTAATTAGAGAAAACTACGAGTTTAAGAAATTGCAAAGAAAGAGTATTTGGTTAGAATTATGTATACCGTGTGAATGAGCTCTTTTCCTTTTCGTTATGGAGTGTTTTTTCATGCTAAGTTGGTTAGGGAGGAGTTTATAGGATAATTTATTTAATTGTGTCTCTCACTCTGTTATGTAAATGTTCATTAGTTCCCATGAATAAATGAGTGTTAAAAATTCAAGTGAAATAGGTTTTGATACCATACACATAATGTCTTTCTAGTGTTTGTGCGCTCGTCCATTTAGATATGGCGGGTTTTAGTTAATCCATAAGACTAATTGAGAATGAGCTTGTTAGGACTAACTTTGGATAACAAAAAAAAAAAAAAAAAAAAATCCATTTCTTAGGAGCTATTCTTGAATCGGAGGAGTTGATAGCAAAGCCTGCAACAATTTTCTCGTTATTATTTTTTAAAGCTTTAAAAAGTAGTTTCACTTTATTTTCTTACCATGCATGTATATTTGTTTTATCTTATTTTAAATGTTTATTTTTCAAAAATGAAAACATAAGATATTATACTCCTTCGTTCTCATATTATTTTTCTTGATTTAAACTCAAATTAAAAAAAAAAAAAAAACTATATAGGCTTTTCAAATAAAGTATAATGACTTTTTATTTTTATTTTTTAAAGTAGATAATTATATTTTGGGATGTTAAAAAGCAGAATAAAAAATAAACAATAGAGGAGGACGAAGGAATAGTCCATTGTAGATCTTATCATTGAGCTTCGAAGATGAGCATATACTGTGGACCAAGCCCATTGATACTTTCTACTTTCCCACATCTCATTTGGATAAAGAAAGCAAAGTTGCAAAAGGAATTAAAGGCGATTCTAAAAAATGCGATTTAAAAATACAATCAAACGGTTGAAAAAATTGTAGTTTAACTTTTAAAATCTCAATTTAGAGTTTAAAATCGTGCATTTTTAAAAATAAAAAAACGCATTTCTAACTGTGATTTGAAAACGCTGATTTTTTGTAATTTTTTAAAAACACAATTTCAAATAATCTATTTTTTGAAATTTAGTTTAAATCATAATACCAAACACGACTTAAAGACATTGATGTTCTCTTCAACACACTAGTATAGTTGGATGAGGAAAGTACAAAATATTTTTTTTTTGAAAGTACAAAATATTATTTGCAAAGCAAATTACATAATTTTTGTGGTCTTCGAACGTTTTTCACGTTTTCGAGTTCTCGGGTTTAGTTATTGGAGCGGTCAGAAAATTTGGGGACCCGGATAAAGTTTTGGATTTCGAGTCCTGAAAAGAATTTTGAAAAGCACAAAAATAAAAAATTGATTTGGTTGGGGTCACTTTTGAAAAATAAATTGTATGTGGGGTCTACAACGGAAAAGTTGTCTGATAAATTTTTGGACTGTAGCTAGTTTTGAAGAAAAAAATAATAATAAAAAATAGTATTTGAAATATTTTTATAAAATAACGGAAAAAAAGTGTTGGTAGAGGTAATTCAAAAGAGTTTTAAGTATTTGAGAAGGGAAAAGAGTTTAAAAAATAATAATAATAATAAAAATTACTGTTTAGAGTTTTGAGAATAATTTTGTAGTTTATTTTTACCGATGAGTTATTTAAATTATTATTTTATGTGATTACTAATTAATTATCCATTGTTACTTCTAATAAATATTTCATTACGTTATGGCGTCAATGCCAACTCAGCAAAAATGTATGCAAAATGTATGTCAGAATGCAAGAAATATATTGTTACCTCTTAATTATCTTTTTTTTTTTATATGTCCGCACAAGATGAGGGAGAGGAATTCGAACTAGTAATCTCCGCTTTATTAGGCGTGATTCTAGCCGATTGAACTACCTCTTTGAGAACTCTTAATGATCTTGTTACATCAAAGGCATGGCCATTTTATGTACCCACTTCCTATTGGATAAACTTTGAACTCGTGAAAAGCGTCTCATTCACACAAACGGAATAATATTTCGACCTTGTTAGTATGTTGGCCCTAATAACTTGTTTGTATCTAAAAGATTCGAAACATAGGCCAGATAAAAATACCACAAAAATCAAAACCAATTGACGTTGATTTCATTCTACTTTGTCAAATCTACATCAAAGAACCATTCAAACTTGTCACATTGGTTGAAGGGTGTGGATGTTTAATGATCAACAGAGAAGCGTGGATTGGAAATTGGAAAAAAGTGTAATGATGTTATCACTTGGGATTATTTTCTTACACTAAGTATCCCACTAAAAATATAAACAATTGAGACCACGACTTAAATATTTCCCTTTATTATTTACAAAGTCATCCATGAGATTTGTGTGTCTAATAATATTGATGTGTGATTTAATTACAACCAAAGAAGCAGAAAAAAAAAAACCCATATTGCTCTTAGAAGCAATATCTAGAACGTGGACAATGATGGCTAAACGAGTTAAAGAATGAAGTCAACCATTGAGGTTGAGAAATTGTTAGATAATTGTGATGCTAATCCAAGACGTGCCGACAACATTTTGCAACCAGTGTGCCAAATCTTGTTGAAATCATGAAATAAACCTACTGCTACTACGTGGGAAGGAAAACCATCAGCAATTTAATACATTTTCCAATAAAATCTTTGCCACAATGGGAAATGGCCAAATAATAATTTCGGTCCAATCATTTTTTAGCATATAATTTAAGAAAAGTTTCTGAAATTGGGATTTGTTTGTAGAGAATGGTTTTTGGCTTTTCGTTTTGATGAAACAGTATTATGATATATTATAAAAGTAAAAATAATTTTGTATTTAAATTTATTTGTTAATATTTTTATATTTTTTTTAATATAAGGCAATTTTTTTTTTTTTTTTTTTTTTTTGTTTTTTTTTTAAAGAAGCCGATTTTTGAATCTGGGCCAAATCCATATATGATTAAAAATAAACCTTTTATCAGGACCATTCTATTAACACCCTTGTTATAGTCTCCAAATCAATAATCAACATATAAGCAAAAACATAAAATGTACACAAAAATAAGTTTGACCAAAATACACTAAATTTTAGAGTAATAAAATCCTTAAAAGGTTAACCTTTTACTTCTAAATTTTAGTTTTGAATCAAAAAATAAGTTTTGAAGCATGAAAAACGGATTTTGAGGCATTATAAACAGGATTTGAGAAACGGGTTTTGAGGTGAGTCACGGCCAGTGGGGTTTGAAGCATTCACCGCCGGCCAGACCCGTGAGTCTAGCCTGGGTCTTGCCAACTGGGTTTTTTTCTCTGATTTGGTGTGATTGTTCTCAATTTTATTTTTTGCATTTTTCTTAAATTGATGATGTGTTACATGATAATTGAAGGCTTCAAAAGGGGTGTTATCATAATGGACTTAATAATAGGGGCTCTCAAAAGTAAGACGTATTAACAACCAACTCTCACCAAATAAAACTTTTGTAGCAACTTTTACCGACATATGTGTCTATCGAATTTAGGTTGTATCAAAATATAAATATAAGATTGTATTAGTAATCTCTAATCTAACTTATTTATTTAAATGGGTCAAACTTATTGACTAAGTGTTATCTGAATTGTAACTAATTCAGGATTCTCTCGTCAAGAATGACTCAAGATGTTACATAATGTTTTAACTGTACGTGGCTAATGCTATTCGCTTGAAATCCTTTGCAATTAGTGTCTGAATTGTAACGAATTTAATAGGGTTTGATTCGAAATTTGTTCCATCATTCTATCTCATTAACAGTTTGAACATACCACAATTCAGACAAAAAAATGAAAACAAAATTGCCAAAATTTATTGAAACAAGTGAATCTCGAGTCGGAACTGTTTCTTCATCATCAGAGGGTCGATCCAATATATGCTATCGCTTTGAGAACTTAAAAAGGGTGACATCTACAATGACTACCAATAATTTATGAAATTTTGCGGAGGCAAAACGACAACATTTTCATCAATGAAATGGTTGCTAGCTAGATTGATTTTTGTTTTTGTTTTTTATTAAAAATAAAATAAAATCCTCAGGGTTGTAGAAGATTCACCACGTGTTATCCTCCCATGCAGCTTTCCCTACGTGTCTGTTCTCACTACAAAGTACAAACACTCAAAACGTTCCCTTTCCTGGGCAAATCTTCTCTCTGTCTGTGTTTGTGTGTGTGTCGGGGATTAGAGTTGAAGAGCCAACGATGCTAGTGTCTGAATATTTTAGCAACCTTGGGAACGACTACGCACAGGTGGTTCCGTTAACGGTGTTCGTGGCCGTTCTTTGTCTCTGCTTAATCATCGGTCACTTGCTCGAAGAAAACCGCTGGGTTAACGAGTCCATCACTGCTATTTTGACCGTAATCTCTGTCTCTCTCAGTTCTCTCCCTTTCTCTGTGTATGTGTTTGTTTCTATGCATGTGTGAGCAAATGCCCTTTTTGATTCTTCTTTTTTTTATTAATCTTTATTTCTGTGTTCATTCGAATAGCAATATGGAAGGTGGGTTAATCTTGTTTACTTCAATCCTGTACGTATTGCCTCTGAATATTCTGTTTGAATAGGGATGCTTAGCTGGAGCCATAATCTTGGTTCTGAGCAAAGGGAAGAATTCTCACATCCTTACATTTAACGAAGAACTGTTCTTCATTTATCTCCTTCCACCTATAATATTCAATGCTGGGTAAGGCCTAAGGGCATCTTATTCTTGAATTGGTACGGATGACTCCATATTTAATAACAACTTAATTGAATCTGCTGTATTTTTATTGCAGATTTCAGGTGAAGAAAAAGCACTTCTTCCAAAATTTCCTAACCATCATGTTGTTTGGGGTGGTTGGTGTTTTTATTTCACTTATAATTACTACAGCTGGTAACATTTAAATCTATCCTTTCATTTCTAGTCAATTCTGATCTGTTACTGTTTTCTGTGGTCATATTTCATGAATTCGCTTCTTAACCTCTGCATGTTGTTGTTGGCCCAGGCAGCTGGTGGCTGTTTCCTAAGCTAGGCTTTGTTGGTCTGACCGCACGAGACTATCTTGGTAAGATTCTTGTCTTTGTCACCTTTCATATACATGTTAAATGAAAGACCTATTTTGTTTAGGGATTTACTGTTTTTGTATTAACAATCATTATTTGCAAACAATTTTTTGTTGTTCTGATTCAGCTCTAGGAACAATATTTTCATCAACTGATACAGTGTGTACACTGCAGGTTGGTTGGATTTGTAATTATTCTCTTTGTTTTAATTGGAGGACAGCGGCTTTGAGTGTTGGCTGTTCTATGATAATTATCTACATGTAGGTTCTCCATCAAGATGAAACTCCTCTGCTATACAGCCTAGTTTTTGGGGAAGGAGTTGTGAATGATGCAACAACAGTTGTTCTCTTCAATACAATTCAGAAGCTTGATGTTTCAAGGCTAGATAGCAGGACAATACTTCCTGTTGTTGGGGATTTCTTTTACCTTTTCTTGACAAGCACTGCTCTTGGAGTCGTTGTAAGTCATGATGGTTAAAATGGGTATAAAAGCCTGATCTTTTCAATTGATGACTTTACCTAATACATAACAATCTTGCTGTCTAATGAATAAAGCGAGATCCTTTTGGGTTGAATTTGCGTGACTTTACGTATCCCAAAAGCTTAAATTTATAGGAAGTAGCCTTATTGGGCATTACCAATGGTGGACATAGGCCTCTAAGGCCGAACCACCTTAAATCCTTCTTTCTTTCTCTGTTTCCACTTATATCATTTATCTTATATTTTGCTTTAAAATAATTAATTTATGAGTTTCAATTCTCTGATAATAAGGTTAATTGTTCATTTAGCTGTGGCTATTTAAGTTTCATTTTTGAGAACTGCTCAGAATGTCTTTTGATCATTGATAACCTCTTCCAGTATTGAGGTACTTGGAGCATCAAGTATGGCCATCTTGACTTGAGCTGAAAATAAATTGTGCTTTCTGCACAATGTCAATAGACCATTTCAGTGAACTGTTAAATAAGGCCTCCCTGATGTGGGTTAGTTCCTATAGTTAAGAGTAATGGTTAAATAAAAGAAATATAATATGTTTTTAAGTGAAGGTGACATTATAAGCCAAACTTGATCAGATACAGCTCCAAGACTGAGCAACTATAATGAGCAGGGCAAATAAGCTGAAAATAAATAATGTTCTATGCTAATGATTTGGATTACTAACTAGAATTAGAGTTGCGGTTGAGTAAAAGAACATTTCAATTTAACAATAAAGAGATGGTGTCCTTAACTTAAGCTGTCAGACTGGACAGAGACCCTGAAGGCAGTACCTAGACATCGGTTCTTTCTGTGTGTCTTCCAGCTCATTCTTCCGGCTTTTTACACCTGTTAATAATCCCTCCCCAGAGTATCTTGCATATCCAACTTCCAAAACAGGCGATCTGGAAATTACCGTGAATTATGTAAACTTTTGAAATGCCTATTAGTTTATGCATAATACTCTTCCTTATATCTTCGCGTTAATGAATGCCAATAACTAATTATGTCTATTTTGGTGAGAAAATCATGTCTTAAAACTTCATTGCAGGCTGGACTTGTGACAGCATATGTTCTTAAAACCTTATACTTTGGAAGGTAAGTACTCGTTTCATTAAAGATCTCAAGTACATTCTGTAGTGGTGGTAATGTGAATGTCAGAGTCCATTACTTCTTTATATCTGGAGGTGAGAAAAGTGGAGTTTGGGGTGCCACCTTTACGAATCTGCCTTTTTATCTGCTAACAGACATTCAAGCGTTCGAGAAATTTCTCTGATGGTGTTAATGGCGTATTTCTCCTACATGTTGGCAGAGGTAATGACATGTACTCGAGAGGTCCTTTCACTTTGTATGGGGTTATAATTTCACTGACGCAGAACGACAGAAGTGTTAGATTGTTGATTCTCAAATCCATTTTGAATAGGGCGCTAAATATATATTTGAACCATAACACCGATTTGATATGAACAAGTAATTTTTTCAAGTAACATCTACATAGAAAGTTGAGTTATTAAGCACCAAACAACTGCTGTGATGGGGCTTTTTATCTGACTGAGAGACACAGCAAAAGATGTGAGAAGAAGGAAACCAAAATCCGCATCATGCAAGTGATGATCTTGAACTTTTAATATGTACAACACTGACTTGTTTTAACTACAATTTTGACTTCGTCATATTGTGAAACAATAATGTGTATACTATCATTTGTTTGTGCAGTTGCTACAACTCAGTGGAATTCTTACTGTTTTCTTTTGTGGGATTCTGATGTCACACTATGCGTGGCATAATGTTAGTGAGAGTTCAAGAATCACGACGAGGTATGTGTGAAGGAATTGCTTTGGATTTTAGTGACATTAAAGAGTCACAACTGATTATGCCCTCTACTTTGTTTATTGCCTCCTCTCTGCAGGCATGTGTTTGCGACAATGTCATTTATTGCAGAAACATTCATATTTCTCTATGTGGGAATGGATGCTCTTGACATTGAAATGTGGAGAGTGACCAAATTAAGGTGCTATTTCTCTCCTACTACAGTCCAACTCAGTCATATTTCAGTAAGTTATTGATAAAAGTTCAGATCATCCAATTTAGTTTTGAGTTGCCATATATTGGCATGGATGTAATGGTACCTTGTATGTTAAACTGCTGTTTGTATGGTCCACCTTCATGTACACCATATGTGCTTCAGAAAAAAGACCTAAATCTTTCGATTCAATACAATGCAATTGGGAAAATTGTAACTTCTTGAGACATTTTTTGCAGCATTTAAATCAGACAAATGCTTTTTTGTGATCATATGACAGATAGAGACTTTTAGTGGTATTAAAAATTGTAAGGAATGGCCAGTCTGAGGCTCATATCTTCTGGCTGTTACTTGCAAATTCTTATCATGGCATGATTTAATGTTCTCTCTTTCTCTCTCACACATTCGAATCGAATCTTCAACTTTTGTTTTTAGAAACTTTGGCTAACTTTGCGCTTTGTTTTTAGGGATCTCAAAAATATTAGTCAAGTATGCAGTATAATGCGACCTTTGGCATGCATATGGTTCAAATTAACATATAACGCTTAGGAGTGTGAGTTTGAGTCTCTGACATAACAACCTTGTTCTCTCGAATAGCTGCATAAGTCTTTTATCTAAATTATGCATTCTCTTACAGATTTTTGTTCATTGCAGCTTTGGAACGTCAATGGGCATCTATAGTACCTTAATCTTACTAATCTTGCTTGGACGTGCTGCATTTGTATTCCCACTCTCTACTCTTTCCAATTACATGAATAGAAAAGCCGAGAGAACACCAGTGATCACATTTAAACACCAGGTTAGTATTGCCATGATAAATTTTATGCATAGTGCGAGGGAAGGTAGTTACACACTTTCATGGCCTATGGATTTTAAAATTTCTATTCATGTAGCTAATCATTTGGTGGGCCGGGCTTATGAGAGGGGCAGTCTCTATTGCATTGGCTTTTAAACAGGTATGCATTTTCTGTTCATCATAATTCAAATCAGTTTGTTAGAGATGATAATCCAACATATTGTATAGATAATTTTCCAATTTGGTAGAAATTCTGCATGAATTAATCTCTCTTGGTTTGTGAAGTTCACGTATTCTGGCGTTACATCGGATCCAATCAATGCTACAATGATTACCGACACCATTATCGTAGTCCTCTTCAGTACACTGGTATGTTGGTCTCTGTCTTCAAGTGGGTTTCCTTTTACAATGAAGACACAAATCTCATTACAACCATTATATGTCATGCAATTGTTAGTGATACATTGCAGAAATCTTTTTACCTCCAAAGATCTGTCTTATACTTGTCAGGTGTTTGGTTTTCTAACAAAGCCGCTTATAAGATATCTGCTACCCCACCAAGAAACTATCAAAATCAGTCGTCGAGAATCTGTTCCTCCAAAAGAGGACTTGGATGTTCCTTTGCTCTCTCTTGAAGAATCTGTGGGAACCAACATGAGCCGTGCAAAGGATAGTTTGTCTCGGCTGATAGAAAGCCCTGTATGCATTATACATTTCTACTGGAGGAAGTTTGATGATGCCTACATGAGACCCATATTTGGAGGGCCTGTTAGCACTCCAATGGACTGTTAAACAAATGACAGCAAGTCTACTAGATGGCAGCGAGGAACCCGGATAGCCTAACGGTAAATCGGGAATAAGCATATTACTTGCTGTGCAGTTAATGTACAGGACATGCACAAGGTGAAGATAGGTCTGCTTTTCATCAAACTATGTAAAATACGCAGAAGTTTTGTTAATAGACTCATAATCAATTAGATGAGTAAGGTTTAACCTTCTTCATGACTACGCAAAATTTGTTAATAGACTCAAGATTCTACACCTCCTGGAAAATTTGATGATAGACTTATGTGTGAGTTTTGATGAAACTAGAATTTTTTTTTTTTCTAAGTTGTAAGCTTGTCAAGTTTTTTCTTCCCACTGTGTTTTTGGTACTCTTACGGGACCTATGCAAAGCCAGTAATCCTTTTTTTTTTTTTTTTTTTAGGATGCAAGTGAGAAATGGAGTGCAAAATGAAAGGGGTTAATTGTTTAGCAATAGGGGATAATATATCTTAAAAAAAACAGAGACAAAAGAGGCAATTCCATTTCAAATTTTCTTGACAGCCAATGACAGGCAGTAAAATTCACATCAAAGATCAAAAGCTTCAGCGGAAAATGGAAAGAAATACTTGGGCAAATGCAACCAGAACTTCTTCAATCCACCGCATAGCAAAGAACCGAATAAAAAAGGAAGAAGAAAGAAAACTTCTCTAAATTCTCTCTGGCGTGTTTGACGTGCAAATTTTAATTGAAAAGGGTCTTCTCTAAACTATTTATTTGGACTGATCATCTTTTTGACTCATGAAAAATTATTTGGACTGGAGAGTCCAAACAACACGGTTTTTAGACTCTGAATTTTATTTCTTTATGCATTGTTAAGTTATTGTGCTCAGAAAATTTACTAAGCATTGTAACAATTAGTAATTTATGGAAGTAGAGTAGTAGTGTTTGTCGATTTGTTGGAAAAAAGAGTGAAACTCGGCAGAAAACCTTATTGAAATGCCAACGTATGAGTTGGGAGATCGAGTGGAAACAACACGGTTTTTTTAAAAAGTGGAAACAATAATTTCGGCCTTTGACGCGTGGAAAATCTAACGAGAAAGTTCAAAATATTTTTTTTAAGAAGACAAATAGAGCATGCCACAAGCCCATACTAAATCTTCATTGTGTTCATACGTACAAACTCAAGACAGAGAACAGAAAAAACTATAAGTTATCAATATGCAGAAACATATCAGCTTTCCTAAGCGTCACCTTACATACTTGCTTCAGCACCATGTATTTGTAGTTGCAATAAGTTAGGGGAAATTATCCTTTTCCCCCAATGAACTACCATGCAATGACCATTTCCACTTATCAATTACCAATTTTACATTACGATCCCATTAAACTACCATTTCGTCACCAAATCCCTCATTCCGTTAGTTAAGACCGTTAAGTCTAACAGTCAACCGTACTATTCATGACACTGTTTATGGTTGAGCATCCAACTCTACGACTTTGACTAACGGAAGGGAGGTTTTGGTATTGAAATGATAGTTTGATGGGGTCATAATGTAAAGTTGATAGTTGATGGGGATACATGATAATCGAGTGGTAGTTCATGGGGGGAAAAGATAATTTCCCCAATAAAATTATCAACATCCCCTTAAACTTTGCTAGCAGCAATAACAAAAGCAAAATTGAAATCAAGGGTTGATTTATGCAAAAATAAAAAGGGTTAGTCATCGCTTAAAACAAAAGGTTTTAGTGAGAATGAATTACTCTCTCTAGGAGAAGATGGTAAGAGAAAGTTACATTTATTCCTCTCATACTACCACCCAATTTGCGATGTTCTCCCAAAAGTTTAAAAAGTTGCAATGTACCCTACTAATCTACAAATCCTCATTTAAAATGAAGTTAGAAACTTTTTAAATAGCCTAATCAGCCCAAATACCTAATTACATTGCAGCAGTAGACTTCAAACAATTGATGAACGAAAGGTCGTGTGGTTTGATTGATCACTCCGAGAGAAATAAGCGACGGAAGCTCTAACCAAAGATTCTTTTGGCACATAACAAAGAATGAAGCTTAAAGTTTGTTTGAGATTGCGTTATATAATTTAAAAAATATTTTTAGTATCTAAAAAGTTGTACCAAACAAAACGCATGTTTGGTAAAAAAATTTCAAAAGTATTTTATTTTATTTTATTTTTTTACTTTTTTACTATAAAAATTGTCAAAACACACTTTTAAAAAAATTAAAATTATAAAAATAAAGCTTTTTCTAAAAAGCTCTTTTTGAATTTAAAAACTTTATTTCTCAAGACAATCTCAAACACGCTTTATTTCTCAAGACCTTAGTAGTAACATCAGGACGCCTCTAGGGTTTATCAGTATCATCAGCCAATTAACAGAAGCGTCATGATTTATCAGTATCATCTGGAGCCTGGTCGAACTCTAAACCCAAACAGGATATCCATGACTACACCCTAGAATTTCCCCTCATATTGCTTCCCTTCTGCTGTTGTTCTGGCTTGGTTAGCAGTTCAACAAAAGATTCCAAGCCAGCAAGAAGGAGAGAGTGGCTCGACCAGTGTAATCCCACTGCTGCTTGGTGATCACCCGTTGGGAATTAACTCAAGCTACCTAGCTAGGTTAGAGCATTCTTAATTAGTGAGCTTTTTAGATTTAGCTTTTTTCTATTTTTTTTTTTGACCAAAATAAAAAAAGAAAATTATTTAATTTTCTTTAAATTAAAAAACTTTGACCAAAATTAAAAAACTTTTGACCAAAATTAAAAAACTTTCTCTAAATTCTCTCCGCCATGTTTCATGTTCTTAAAAAGCAGGCTTTGTTGAAAGAAAGACCGGAAAGGCAGATATCTTCCCAGCTGTTATTGGTCACTGGTCAGGCAAGCCGACGGGATTCGGGTGGCTTAGTGTATTAAATTTAAAGCTACTCATGAAAGGTTGTAGGAATCTTCATCTTTTTGACTTTGTACATGCACCACCACCTGGGCACAGGATCGTGGAATGTCATCGATTGTTAATTGGACTTTTTTGTTTTCTCTTTTAGGTAAATCAGAAAAAAAAACTAAACAGGCCTAGGGGAGGAGCAGAAGGGGGATGGTGGAGATATATGCCAGTCCTGGATAAGGTCTGGCTGTTGAAATGCCAAAATGACCACCAAAGAATCACCTTCAAGAGAGTAGGAGATCGAGGAGCCCCATAAATCGGGCCAGCTGAGCACCAGAAGGACAACAAGAGCTTTGCAAAAAGGCGGCTAATTTGTGATACAACTTTAATAATATGCCTAAGAGAATCATATTCATGACAAACAACAGCTTGAACAAAGAAGGTGGATCTAATAGCAATGTTGAAGTTAATTTTGAAAGATCCATCCGGACGGAGGATCGATCGACTTTTCTACAAATGGAATTGAGATTGATCTTCCGGGCAGATCAAGAAGTGTTATAGGGGGCCACCTTCTTAAATCTAGCTAGGTTCGTACAAATTTAGAGAAGCATTTTATGACTATGAAATGATTTGATTCAATTAACCATCGAAAATTCAAATGACGAATTGAAACTAATGGATAATTTTTAAATCAAGATAATTTTCCAAACTTTTCATTAAAAAGCTCACGATCAGAAAAGTACTGTTCATTCACTTATAAAAGAAAAAAAAAAAGTATAGAGTGTTTTTTATTACTGTTCAAATTAATGTCAGCTTGACTGGAGAGTTGAAACAACGCGGTTTTAGAGTTTAGACCGTACTGTGGAAAATGAAAAAAAGTAAAAAAGCTAAAATATGTTTTTGATAGGAAAGCTCATGAGAAATTGCAGCTAACCTGGTCGAACTTTAAATTGTTTAAACAGGATATCCATCCAACAACACCATATATACTTGCCTGTGCTGCATTGCATAGCTAGCTATTAGCTGCCTAGCTACAAATATGAGCCCTATAATAATTATTTCCCTGCTTTTATTCTGCCTTGCTTTGCACTTCACCAATGCTACCTTCTTCCCTGATACTGATACTATCCTGCCAGGCCAATCTCTAACCACCTCGTACTCCATTCTATCTGCCGAAAGAAGGTTCGGAATTGGTTTCTTTTCTACAGAAAACTCGACCAAGCATTACGTGGTTATATATAATATGTATGCATATTGGGATGAGTCATACGACGTCGACGATATAGTTTGGGTTGCAAACAGGGAGCACCCATTCCCAAATTCCTCTGCGGTTCTTACCTTCAACCGGGATGGGAATCTTGTAATATCCGATGGCAGTTTGTTGTACGTTGTGACCAACACTTCAGGTGGCAATGATACGTATGCCAGGATATTAGATACAGGTAATCTTGTACTCACAAACACGGCCTCACATATTTTGTGGCAAAGCTTTGACTATCCTACTCATATTCTTTTGCCCGGAATGAAGCTTAAAGATGCTAACACAGGATGGTCATTAACATCATGGCTAAGTGATGGATACCCTGCTGCTGGTCGTTTCTCCCTGCAATATCTGGCGTCTCGGAAAGAACTAATCTTAAAGGAGGGGTCGGAAGCATACTGGAGTAGTCCACTCATTGATCACCTTGCTGATATATTCGTGATTGATGGGGACTACATTACTTGGCCTAGTATTAACTACACCAATGAAGATAGTCTAGATAGAAGAAGTATACGGTTGGATATATCCGGGAACTTTATCATGGAAAGTGGGATATATGGCTCGTATAGCTCGAGTAACTTAACGACGTGTGGGGCTTATCCTGCCTGCGGCGATTTCAGTATATGCAAAGAGACTGCAGATGCAGTTTTTAAATGTGACTGTTTGCCAGGATTCAAAGACTATCCGGATCGAGGATGTATGAGAAACACATATTTGTCGTGCAGCGATATTGGTGCTCAGAAAGATGGGTTTCTTCGCATGTCTAATGTTTTTTTGCCCACTGGTCACTACGGGAGCAACGTTGGCAATATTTCAGACTGTGAATCAGCTTGCTTGAAACGGTGCTCTTGTATTGGTTATGCTTATGATCATCAAGAGAATGGTTGCCTGCGATGGGAAGGCCCTCTTTTAAATCTGAGACAATTCTCGGAAGATAATACATTATATACAAAGGACTTCTATCTAAAACTTGCTCATGCGGACTTGGTTCCCAAAGGTATTTCAGTTATTGGTGACTATTATTTGCTTTTCTGGTGTCTTCCTCCTCTAATTAATAAGTTTTCTGACTCAATTTTTTTTTTTTTTTTAAAGAGATACCTCTAGACATTGGCATCTTGTCTATCAATTCGTGATGCAAAGAACAATGCCTATATTATTTATTTCTCTGATTTCCTTTTGCAATCACAAACTCAATGAATGGAACTGTAACATATCCAGGATTTAAGAACCAATTGTGGAAAATTGTCGTGCCGACGGCATCTATTGCGGTGGTTGTTACATTGGGCCTTTTTGTTTATTATATGAGGAGAAAACTCAGAAGGAAGGGTAAGTAAAGAATGGTTCACAACGTTATTTTCGCAATCTACACTTATATCCTTAAACCTGTGTTGTTCTAAAATGCAGGGGAGGATTTGCTACTTTTAGATTTGGGCACCACCCAAAAGCTTAATAAGTCAGAGGATGGAGATAGAAGAAAACGACAAGTCCAAATGCCATTATTCAGTTTTGCAAGTGTTTCTGCTGCAACTCAAAATTTCTCAACTGCAAATAAGCTGGGAGAGGGTGGTTTTGGACCTGTTTACAAGGTATGCTTCAATGTCCCTAAACGCAATGCTTTGGATATGGGATGTACGTAAAAGGTTGACACTTAGCCAGCTAAACCTTGCCATGTTAACATGAACAAACATGCACATGCCACTTTTATTGTTGTACGCTGTGAACCACTCAGTATATGAGCTCAGATAAACATTTATTGTGAGATTTGGAAGTTAAAATTTTGCTTGGTTTGTAATAGTCTTATATGTAATTGGATACTTCATATATGTTTTTCAATCAATTAATAGTACTTTATATGAATGTAAAAAGATTAAATTCCGCTTTGGAAAGATATCAGCGTGCCTGTAATGAAATTTGGAGTGTTTATATCACTTGAAAGTTGTAAAACTAATATAGGAACCTCAGTTATTTCTGCGACAGAACACACCTTTTGTCCTTGTTACAACATTGATGAACAAATTGAAAGACTTATAGCTTGTTTGTAAACGTGACTGGTCAATTTTGCGTTAGATTAACAATTTTTCTTCATAAAAGTACTGTGATTATTCTATTACATTTGGAATGATATTCAAGAAAATGCAGTAGCCACTTCATATCAAAAATGATTATTCATTACGAGAAATGTTATAATGGCTAATTTGATGTTCAACGCGGGAGTCCTTCTTCACAGTTTATTGTAAGATATCACAAAACTTGTGAGAGTCAAAGGCTTAAGCTTTTCCGCTGAGTAATGTCCCGAAATGCTATGTTATGGTCTCACATAAATACTCTTAAGGTGTCAATGGATATCAATCTCTAGTCTTCGCTCAAGGACTAGAGATTCCACAACAACAAAATATTGAATTTGATTCTTGTTTCTCAGAATGGGTTGTTTGTTTAAGACTTAAAAAGGTTTTACTTCCGTTCAAAAAAAAAAAAAAAAAAAAAAAGGTTTTACTCTTTATCATTGGTAATGGATTTCTTATGAATGTAGCTCACTATTTTATTGTATTTTTCATAAAAAATATTAATTTCAGGGAATATTACTGAAAGGGGACGAAGTAGCTGTAAAAAGACTATCAAAAAGATCTGGACAAGGTTGGGAGGAACTAAAAAATGAAGCAATGCTCATAGCCAAGCTCCAACACAAGAATCTTGTTAGACTTTTGGGCTGCTGCATTGAACGAGATGAAAAGATACTAATTTATGAATATATGCCCAACAAAAGCTTGGATTTCTTCCTTTTTGGTTTGTAATGTCTCACATTTTGATTATATATATAAGGAATTATTCTTCTCTTTTTTTGCATGTTTGATTTTTATGGTCATGTGCATGTGATTCACTAATTGTCAATTTACTCATAAATGTAAAGCAGATCGAGAGAAGCGCATGATATTAGATTGGAAGACTCGAGTTGGAGTTATTGAAGGAATTGCTCAAGCTAGGACTTCTTTATCTTCATCAGTATTCCAGGTTAAGGATTATTCATAGGGACTTGAAGCCAAGCAATATTTTGTTGGACATAAACATGAATCCCAAGATATCAGATTTCGGAATGGCAAGAATATTTGGTGGAAATGAGTCACAAGCAAATACAAATAGGATTGTTGGCACTTAGTAAGTAATATGAAGGGGACTTCTGAAATATAAAAATGAACATAATAGTATACATGTATAGACATACATATAAAACATGCAATTACTAATATATTTCACTTGATGATGGTGTACAGCGGTTATATGTCTCCTGAATATGCTTTGGAAGGTCTATTTTCAATCAAATCCGACGTCTTTAGTTTTGGCGTCTTATTGTTAGAGATTGTAAGTGGCAAGAAGAATACTGGTTTTTATCAAAGTGATTGTCTCCATCTTATTGGATATGTGAGTATCTTATAGAAATTGAAAACATTTATTTACTTTGATTCATAGCTTATTGAACAAATGTGCGTTCGCCATTAATTAGTAAATCAAAATTACTCATTTGTTCTTGAAATTTTAGAGCGCTAAGTAGAGTATAGAAGGTGCAACTAGTCTCAAAAGCTTAAGCTAATAGAAAATTATGTATTTAATCATTAACCATCATTCTAACATTCTCTAATTTTCTTTTTTCCTTTGGATTTGAAGGCATGGGAATTATGGACAAATGATAGGGGATCGGACTTTGTGGATCCACTACTAAATGATATATCCTCGATGCAGATAGTATTGAGATATGTTAACATAGCTCTGCTTTGTCTTCAAGCAAGTGCAGCCGATAGACCTACTATGTCTGATGTTGTTGCAATGCTTAGCAATGAAACTGCAGTTCTTCCTTATCCCAAGGAACCTGCTTTCTTGAATGTGAGTGGCATGGCGATGGGAAACCCAGTAAACAATATGCCACAAATATGTTCTCTAAATGGTGCAACTATTTCAATTATGGAAGGCCGATAACGTACACTTGAAAGTCCGGCCATAAGCATCGTACTATCCTAGTAAACCATCAAAAAACATTATTCATACATTTTTTTTTTCCTGTTTTATCTGAAAACCCACTTAACAGAGTCATCTGGGTATATATTGTATCTTTTAGGTCTTTAGCCACATAATCTGGTAGTACGGTTCTGATATGTATCATGAAATGATCCACTCGCAATTGGCATTCAAAGAAGATCCATTAACCAACAAATGGATGCATTTTGTGGTTGATGTTATTATATATATATATAGTAGTTAGATATGAGTTTTCTTCTCTGCACAGGAGCCAAGTTAGCGTGCCTGTAATGAAATTCAAGAAAATGCAGTGAATGAAATTCAATTATTTCTGCGACATTTGCAATGATATTCAAGAAAATGCAGTGAATAAGACTTTGCAGATCAAGGATGCATTAGCCACTTCATATCCAAAATGATTATTCATAATTGAGGCTCTGGTAATTACTTAAACAATGCAATTTGACCTAATATATACCCACCTTCTTTGAGACTCGGTGGATACAAATATTATTAGGTTTTATGTTTACTAATGGAGGTGTTCAATGTGGAAGTTATGCTCGATCAGTCACACAACTCCTTCACAATTTATTGTAGGATATCACAAAACTTGTAGGAGAGCTCTAACCCAGTTGGGTTATTTCCTCTTAAGTATCTGAACATGCGTACGTAGGAGTGTTGCTGCATTTTCGTATTAATCAATATATAAATTCTTTATATTTCTTATTATATATTCTGGTAATAATATAGATTTTTTTTTTCCTGATCAAATGAAGAAAGGGTTAAAGAGAGGGGGGGTAATAATGTGAATGAAAAGGTGTGAGAATTTTGATTTTTAATGGGTTGAATTAACCATAATTCCCTCAATCAATTCTATAAACTCCCATAATGGGAATAACGAACCTATTAATTTAGAAGAGGTCCAATGAATAGATTGTTGATTCTCAAATCCATTTTGAATAGGGAGCTAATTAAATATTTATTTTGACCGTATCACTAAGTTGATGTCTCTGTCTAACATTATGAACAATAATTTTGACATCATCATATTGTGAAGCAATTATGTGTATACTACCATTTGCTTGCGCAGTTGCTAACTCTTGGTGGAATTCCTACTGTTTTCTTTTGGGGGATTCTGATGTCACGCTATGATAGTGAGAGGCCTTATTGTGATGCAGAGAATATGTTTGATAAAAAGCTGAATATACCACTGGTAACAGTTTTTATTTTTACTGGTTACTGTATTGATTTCAATGGTGTATTGAACGAATGAGATTGTAAATGAATGAAATTCTATCTTATATTTTATTGTAAAATCCTTCTTTCTTTCTCTGTTTCCGCTTATCTCATTTATCTTATATTTGATTTTAATTCAATTCTTCGATAATAAGGTTAATTGTTCATTGAGCTGTGGCTATTTAAGTTTCATTTTTGAGAACTGCTCAGGATGTCTTTTGATCATTGATTACCTCTTCCAGGATTGAGGTACTTGGAGCAGCAAGTATGGCCATCTTGACTTGAGCTGAAAATAAATTGTGCTTTCTGCACAAAGTCAATAGAACATTTCAGTGAACTGTTAAATAAGGCCTCCTTGATGTGGTTAGTTCCTATAGTTAAGAATAATGGTTAAAGAAAAGAAATAATAATATGTTTTTAAGTGAAGGTGACATTATAAGCCAAACTTAAGCCAAATTGAAAGAACATTTCAATTTAACAATAAAGAGATGGTGGCCTTAACTTAAGCTGTCAGACTGGACAGGGACCCTGAAGGCAGCATCTAGACATCAGTTCTTTCTGTGTCTCTTCCAGCTCATTCTTCCTGCTTTTTACACCTCTTAATAATTCCTCCCCAGAGTATATCTTGCATATCCAACGTCCAAAACAGGCCATCTGGAAATTACCGTATGTTAAACTTCTGAAATGCCTATTAGTTTATGCATAATATTCTTCCTTATATCTTCGCGCTAATGAATGCCAATAACTAATTATGTCTATTTTTGTGAGAAAATCATGTCTTAAAACTTCATTGCAGGCTGGACTTGTGACAGCATATGTTCTTAAAACCTTATACTTTGGAAGGTAAGTACTCATTTCATTAAAGATCTCAAGTACTTTCTGTAGTGGTGGTAATGTGAATGTCAGAGTTCATTACTTCTTTATATCTGGAGGTGAGAAAAGTGGAGTTTGGGGTGCCACCTTTGCAAATCTGCCTTTTTATCTGCTTACAGACATTCAAGCGTTCGAGAAATTGCTCTGATGGTTTTAATGGCGTATTTCTCCTACATGTTGGCAGAGGTAATGACATGTACTTGAGAGGTCCATTCACTTTGTATGGTGTTATAATTTCAGATAGGGAGCTAAATATATATTTGGACCATATCACCGTAATTTTTTCAAGGAACATCTACATAGAAAGTTGAGTTATTAAGCACGAAACAACTGCTGTGATGGGGCTTTTTATCTGACTGAGAGACAGAGAGAAAAAGATGTGAGAAAAAGGAAACCAAAATCCGCATCATGCAAGTGATGATCTTGAACTTCTTTTAATATGTACAACTAACTTGTTTAACTACAATTTTCACATCTTCATATTGTGAAACAATAATGTGTATACTATCATTTGTTTGTGCAGTTGCTACAACTCAGTGGAATTCTTACTGTTTTCTTTTGTGGGATTCTGATGTCACACTATGCGTGGCATAATGTTAGTGAGAGTTCAAGAATCACGACCAGGTATGCGTGAAGGAGTTGTTTTGGATTTTAGGACATTAAAAAGTCATAACTAATTATGCCCTCTACTTGGTTTATTGCCTCCTCTCTGCAGGCATGTGTTTGCGACAATGTCATTTATTTCTGAAACATTCATATTTCTCTATGTGGGAATGGATGCTCTTGACATTGAAATGTGGAGAATGACCAAATTAAGGTGCTATTTTTCTCCTACTACAGTCCAACTCAGTCATATTTCAGTGAGTTATTGATAAAAGTTCAGATCATCCAATTTAGTTTAAGTTGCCGTATATTGAGATGGATGTAATGGTACCTTGTATGTTAAACTGCTGTTTGTATGGTCTACCTTCATGTACACCATATGTGCTTCAGAAAAAGTCCTATACCTTTTGAGTCAATAGAATGCAGTTGGGAAAATTGTACCTTCTTGAGACATTTTTCACGGCATTTAAGTCAGACAAATGCTTTTTTTGTGATCATATGACAGATAGAGACTTTTAGTGGTATTAGAAATGGTAAGGAATTGCCAGTCTGAGGCTCATATCTTCTGGCTGTTACTTGCAAATTCTTATCATGGCATGATAGAATGTTCTCTCTTTCTCTCTCTCACACATTCAAAATGAATCTTCAACTTTTGTTTTAAGAAAATTTGGCTCACTTTGCGCTTTGTTTTTAGGGATCTCAAAAATATTAGTCAAGTATGAAGTATAATGTGACCTTTGGCATGAATATGGTTTAAATTTATATATAACGCTTAGGAGTATGAGTTTGAGTCTCTGACATAACATATCTAAATTATGCATTCTCTTACAGATTTTTGTTCATTGCAGCTTTGGAACTTCAATGGGCATCTATAGTACCTTAATCTTACTAATCTTGCTTGGACGTGCTGCATTTGTATTCCCACACTCTACTCTTTCCAATTACATGAATGGAAAAGCCGAGAGAGCACCAGTGATCACATTTAAACACCAGGTTAGTATTGCCATGATAACTTCTATGCATACTGCGAGGGAAGGTAGTTACACACTTTCATGGCGTATGTATATTAAAATTTCTATTTATGTAGCTAATCATTTGGTGGGCCGGGCTTATGAGAGGGGCAGTCTCTATTGCATTGGCTTTTAAACAGGTATGCATTTTCTGTTCATCATAATTCAAATCAGTTTGTTAGAGATGATAATCCAACATATTGTATAGATAATTTTCCAATTTGGTAGAAATTCTGCATGAATTAATCTCTCTTGGTTTGTGAAGTTCACGTATTCTGGCGTTACATCGGACCAATCAATGCTACAATGATTACGGACACCATTATCGTAGTTCTCTTCAGTACACTGGTATGTTGGTCTCTGTCTTCAAGTGGGTTTCCTTTTACAATGAAGACACAAGTCTCATTACAACCATTATATGTCATGCAATTGTTAGTGATACATTGCAGGAATTTTTTTACCTGCAAAGATTTCATGGTATGTTTTATATATACTTGCAGGTGTTTGGTTTTCTAACAAAGCCGCTAATAAGCTATCTGCTTCCCCACCAAGAAACTATCAAAATCAGTCATCCAGAATCAGTTCCTCCAAAAGAGGACTTGGATGTTCCTTTGCTCTCTGTTGAAGAATCTGTGGGAACCAACATGAGCCGTGCAAAGGATAGTTTGTCCCGGCTGATAGAAAGGCCTGTATTCACTATACATTTCTACTGGAGGAAGTATGATGATGCCTACATGAGACCCATATTTGGAGGGCCCCCCGTTAGCACTCCGATGGACTGTTAAACAAATGACAGCAAGTCTACTAGACGGCAGCGAGGAACCGGGATAGCCTAACGGTAAATCGGGAATAGGCAGATTATTTGATGTGCATTTAATGTACAGGACATGCACAAGGTGAAGATAGGTCTGCTTTTCATCAAACTATGTAAAATACGCAGAAGTTTTGTTAATAGACTCATAATCAATTAGATGAGTAAGGTTTAACCTTCTTCATGACTACTCAATATTTGTTAATAGACTAAAGATTCTACACCTCCTGGAAAATTTGCTGATAGACTTATGTGTGTAAGTTTTGATGAAACTAGAATTTATTTTATCCAAGTTGTAACCTTTTTGATGAAACTAGTAACTTTTTCCAAGTTGTAAGCTTGTCAAGTTTTTTCTTCCCACTTGTTTTTGGTACTCTAACGTGACCTATGCAAAGCCAGTAATCCATTTTTTCTTAGGATGCAAGTGAGAAATGGAGTGCAAAATGAGGGGTTAATTGTTTAGCAACAGGGGATAATATAGCTTAAAAAAAAACAGAGACCAAACAGACCCTTAGGCGATTCCATTTCAAATTTTCTTGACAGGCAGTAAAATTCACATCAAAGATCAAAAGCTTCAGCGGATAATGGAAAGAAATACTTGGGCAAATGCAACTATAACTTCTTCAATCCACCAAAATTGACCCCCCCCCCCCCCCCCAAAAAAAAAACCTAAATTCTCTCTGGCATGTTTGACGTGCAGATATACGCTTAGTGGGAAAGGCAGATATCTTCGACTCTTAGTGGTGAGGCAAGGCGAGAGGATTTAGGTGGCTTGAAAAGGATTAAAGGTACTCATGAAAGATTATTGGCATGATCATTTTTGGACTCATGAAAAATTATTTGGAATGGAGAGTCCAAACGACACGGTATTTAGATTCTGAATTTTATTTTTTTTATTAGTTAATTTTATCAATTGTTAAGTTATTGTGCACAGAAAATTTACTGAGCATTGTAACAATTAGTAATTTGTGGGAGTAGAGTAGTTGGAAAAAGAGTGAACCTCAGCAGAAAACCATATGGAGATGCCAATGTATCAGTTGGGAGAGTTGAAACAATAATTTCGACCTTTGACGCGTGGAAAATCTAACGAGAAAGTTCAAAACATTTTTCATAGGAAAGATCATGAGAAAGAGCAGTACTGTACGTGCTGCCTGATACAAACATGAGCCGTAGAATTTCCCCTCTTATTGCTTCCCTGCTGCTTTTATTCTGCCTTGCTTTTCATTTCAACAATGCTACCACCACTGATACTCACCGAGCAGGCCAATCACTAAACACCTCGGAGTACATTCAATCTGCCAATGGAACGTTCCGACTTGGTTTCTTTTCTACAGAAAACTCGACCAACCATTGCGTGGTTATATTCTACACGAATAATATTCTTCATTATTCGTAGTGGTTGTTACATTGGGCCTTTTCGTTTATTATCTGATGAGAAAAAAGCTTAGAAGGAAGCTAAGGGTGAGTAAAGAATGGTTCACAACGTTGTTTTAGCAATCTACATATATATATATATATATATATATATATATATATATATATATATATATATATATATCCTTAAACTTGTGTTGTTTTAAAATGCAGGGGAGGATTTGTTACTTTTAGATTTGGGCATGACCCAAAGGCAAATAATTCAGAGGATGGGGATAGTAGGAAAAGAGAAGTTCAAATGCCATTATTCAGTTTTGGAAGTGTTTGTGCTGCAACTGATAATTTCTCAGCTACAAATAAGCTCGGAGAAGGTGGTTTTTGATCTGTTTACAAGGTATGCTTCAATGTACCTAAACACAATGCTTTGGATATGGAATGTATGTAAAAGGTTGACACTTTGCCAGGTAAACCTTTCCATGTTAACAAGCACAAACAGGCACATGTCACTTTTGTTGTTGTGTATACTGTGAAGCCACTCAGAATACCAATTCAAATAAACTTTTATTGTGTAAGCCATTGGAAGATAAAATTTTGCTTGGCGTGTGCTAGTCTTATATGTAATTAGATAGTATATGTTTGTCAATCATTTAATAGTTGATATTGAGTATACACATGTGAGATATAACAAGTTAAGTGGTTTGTATAGTATATATAGTTGTGCTTAAATTCATAGGCTTAAGCTTTTGAGTTGAGTGTTGTCCCAATATGCTATATTATAGTCTTGCTCAAAGACTCTAGAGGTGTCAATGCATCGACTTTTCTAGGCCCAAATGAGAATGTCGATCTCTAGTCTTGGCTCAAGGACCGGAGATTCCACTACAACAAAATGTTTTGCATCCTATTCTTGTTGCTCAAAATCGGTTGTTTGTTTTAGAGTTAAAAAGGTTTTAGTCTTTATCATTGGTAATGGATTTCTTATGAATGTAGCTTACTATTTTCTATTATTTTTAGTATCTTTCACAACAAAAAATAATTGCAGGGAATATTACTAAAAGGTGACGAGGTAGCTGTAAAAAGACTTTCAAAAAGATCTAGACAAGGTTGGGAGGAGCTTAAAAATGAAGCAATGTTCATAGCCAAGCTTCAACACAAGAATCTTGTTAGACTTTTGGGTTGTTGCATTGAACGAGATGAAAATATATTAGTTTATGAGTATATGCCCAATAAAAGCTTGGATTTCTTTCTCTTTGGTTTCTAATATCTTCCATTTTGATATATATATTTTTATTTGATTTTTATGGTCATTTGCATGTGGCTCACTAATTGTTAATTTACTCATATACGTAAAGCAGATGAAAAGAAGCGCAGGATATTAGATTGGAGGACTCGTGTTGGAGTCATTGATGGAATTGCTCAAGGACTTTTTTATCTTCATCAGTATTCCAGGTTAAGGATTATTCACAGGGACTTAAAGCCTAGCAATATTTTGTTGGACATTGATATGAATCCCAAAACATCAGATTTCAGAATGGCAAGAATATTTGGAGGAAATGAGTCACAAGCAAATACAAATAGGATTGTTGGCACTTAGTAAGTAATATAAAGGAAACTTTGGAATTATAAAAATCAACATAATAGTATACATGTGTAGACATACACATAAAACATGCAATTACTAATATATTTAACTTGATGATGGTGTACATTGGTTCTATGTCTCCTGAATATGCTTTGAAAGGCCTATTTTTAATCAAATCTGATGTCTTTAGTTTTGACGTCATATTGTTAGAGATTGTGAGTGGCAAGAAGAATACTGGTTTTTATCAAAGTGACTATCTCCATCTTATTGGATATGTGAGTATCTTATTTGCATGTGTTTGTTGTAGAAATTTAAAACACTTACTTACTTTGATTCACAATGGGGAGTTATTGAACAAATGTGCATTCATCATTAATTATTAAAGCAAAATTAGTCATCTTTTATTGAAATTTTAGAGCGCTAAGTAGAGTATAGAAGGTGCTACTAGTCTCAAAAGCTTAAGCTAATAAAAAATTATGTATTTAATCATTAACCAGCATTCTAACATCCTCTAATTTTCCTTTTTCCTTGGATTTGAAGACATGGGAATTATGGACAAATGATAGGGGATTAGACTTGGTGGATCCACTACTTAATGATATATCCTCTTTGCAAATGGTATTGAGATATGTTAACATAGCTCTGCTTTGCTTCAAGCAAGTGCAGCGGATAGACCTATTATGTCTGATGTTGTCACAATGCTTAGCAATGAAACTACAGTTCTACCTTATCCCAAGGAATCTGCTTTCTTGAATGTGAGTGGTATGACGATGACGAACTAAGTTAATAGTAGGTCACAAATATGTTCTCTTAATGGTGCAACTGTTTCAATTATGGAAGGCCAATAACATTTGAAAATCCGGCCATAAGCATCGTACTATCCTAGTAAACCATCAAAAAAACATTATTCTTACATTTTTTTTCTTCCTATTTTATCTCAAAACCCACTTAACAGAGCCAGCTGGGAATTGTTTATTTTGGGTCTTTAGCCACATAATGTGGTAGTTGGGTTCTGATATGTATCATGAAAAGATCTACTCGCAATTGGCATTCAAAGAAGAATGCATGCATTTGTAGTTAATCTTATTAAATAGTCCGTAGATATTAGTTTTCGTCTCTGTAATGAAATTAGAAGTGTTTATATTATATCACTTGAAAGTTGTAATTAAAACTAATATATATATAGGAACCTGTTACGTGAATACGTAACGGAGATAGATTATAGGTTCTGAGGGAACCTAGACCTTAGATTCAAAGGGAACCTAGACCTTTTAGATTTTGAGGAAACCTAAAAAACCCTTTTCAAACTCAAAGTTTGGGATTAATTTTCTCATTCTTTCATTAATGAGCTTGATGTCTTTATATAGACAATTACAATGCATAATAAAATAAAAGACTAATTAAAATAAACTACGGATAATATTTATCCCTAATATTTAAATTATACTAACTACTCTAATGATAATACTAATTATCTATAATATTTAAATGCGAATCTCTAATCTAATGTTATCTATAAAGATAACATATTATCCTAAGGTATTTTAATCATAAAATACCTATATTATTAAACTCCTAACATTCCATTCCCCTTAAGGAGACATTGTCCTCAAGGTCTAGAAATTCTTTTCTTCCTTCGTTACTCGTTTCAGGCGTTCCCTTGGTGGCCGTTCAAGAGGTGGGATCAATTCTTTATCATAAAGCGTCCAAATTTGCACAAGCCCACTCACTTGCCGCTGCCAATGAACATTGGACTGCCTGTTGTTCTGTGATACAGGATAGCGACGAGGCACTTGCAATGGAGCATGGGGTGGACATGGTTGCCTTGTTTTGGCTACGTACAATGATGAACATTCCTTCATTTCATCCTGTTTTACAATTGACCGTGCAATGTAATGACATTGCGATGAGTCTTGCGATTTGACAACGTTGTGGATGGTTTTTGTTGGTTGGGCCTGTATAGGTACGACATCACAAGGTGGAGAGACTTCAGCGGGGTGAAATGGATCTTGCGGATTGAAAAGGTTGTTGACGTCTTCGGGCACCATTTGTGATTGTTCTAAAAAATGGAACTCATCATTGTTATTAGCAGAACAATTGTCGCATTTGGCAGTCAATGCATACAATTTGGCATTATTTGCTTTCATCGTCTCAATATTTTCTTCCATCTTCTTCATCCAGCCTTCACACATAGTTACCAAGTTATCAAGCAGCTGCTCAAGCCGGTCCAAGCTTGGATTTGCCATTGAGCAAGATCGCGTCTCTGATACCAAATGTTACGTGAATACGTAACGGAGATAGATTATAGGTTCTGAGGGAACCTAGACTTTAGATTCAAAGGGAACCTAGACCTTTTAGATTTTGAGGAAACCTAAAAAACCCTTTTCAAACTCAAGGTTTGGGATTAATTTTCTCATTCTTTCATTAATGAGCTTGATGTCTTTATATAGACAATTACAATGCATAATAAAATAAAAGAGTAATTAAAATAAACAACGGATAATATTTATCCCTAATATTTAAATTATACTAACTACTCTAATGATAATACTTATCTATAATATTTAAATGTGAATCTCTAATCTAATGTTATCTATAAAGATAACATATTATCCTAAGGTATTTTAATCATAAAATACCTCTATTATTAAACTCCTAACATTGAGAATGAGAAAATTAATCCCAAACCTTGAGTTTGAAAAGGGTTTTTTAGGTTTCCTCAAAATCTAATAGGTCTAGGTTCCCTTTGAATCTAAGGTCTAGGTTCCCTCAGAACCTATAATCTATCTCCGTTACGTATTCACGTAACATTTGGTATCAGAGCCGCGATCTTGCTCAATGGCAAATCCAAGCTTGGACCGGCTTGAGCAGCAGCTTGATAACTTGGTAACTATGTGTGAAGGCTGGATGAAGAAGATGGAAGAAAATATTGAGATGATGAAAGCAAATAATGCCAAATTGTATGCATTGACCGCCAAATACGACAATTGTTCTGCTCATAACAATGATGAGTTCCATTTTTCAGAACAGTCACAAATGGTGCCCGAAGACGTCAACAACCTTTTCAATCCACAAGATCCATTTCACCCCGTTGAAGTCTCTCCACCTTGTGATGTCGTACCTATACAGGCCCAACCAACAAAAACCATCCACAACGTTGTCAAATCGCAAGACCCATCGCAATGTCATTACATTGCACGGTCAATTGTAAAACAGGATGAAATGAAGGAATGTTCATCATTGTACATAGCCAAAACAAGGCAACCATGTCCACCCCGTGCTCCATTGCAAGCTCCTCGTTGCCATCCTGTATCACAGAACAACAGGCAGTCCAATGTTCATTGGCAGCAGCAAGTGAGTGGGCTTGTGCAACGGCAAGTGAGTGGGCTTGTGCAAATTTGGACGCTTTATGATAAAGAATTGATCCCACCAATTGAACGGCCACCAAGGGAACGCTTGAAACGAGTAACGAAGGAAGAAAAGAATTTCTAGACCTTGAGGACAAGGTCTCCTTAAGGGGAATGGAATGTTAAGAGTTTAATTAATAATAGAGGTATTTTATGATTAAAATACCTTAGGATAATATGTTATCTTTATAGATAACATTAGATTAGAGATTCATATTTAAATATTATAGATAAGTATTATCATTAGAGTAGTTAATATAATTTAAATATTAGGGATAAATATTATCCGTAGTTTATTTTAATTAGTCTTTTATTTTATTATGCATTGTAATTGTCTATATAAAAACATCAAGCTCATTAATGAGAGGATCAGAAAATTAATTTCAAACCTTGAGTTTGAAAAGGGTTTTTTAGGTTTCCTCAAAATCTAAAAGGTCTAGGTTCCCTTTGAATCTAAGGCCTAGGTTCCCTCAGAACCTATAATCTATCCCCGTTACGTATTCACGTAACATTTCAATTATTTCTGCAACATTTCAGTAGTTGCAACAGAACACACGTTGGTCCTTGTTACAACACTGATGAACAAATTGAAAGACTTGTTTGTAAACGTGACTGGTCAATTTTGCTTTAAGACTAACAATTTGCAATGATATTCAAGAAAATGCAGTGAAGAAGACTTATTTTGCAGAAAAAAGTGTCATGATCAAGGATGCAGTAGACACTTCATATCCAAAATTATTATTGATTATTCATAAGAGAAATGTTATATTGGCTAATTTGATGTTTAACGTGGGAGTCCTTCACAGTTTATTAATGTAAGAAATCACAAAACTTGTAGGAAAGCTTTAACAGCTGATGTGGTCTACAACACTAAAAAACACTGTTTCAAGTTCTCGAAAGCAGGCTCTGTTCGTTGGAAGCAAGGCTGGAAGGGCAGATCTTTTTGACTGTCAGGAATTTTTGTTTGTTTTAATGATACATTGAAGGAATTTGTTTGTTTTCTACGCCTCCTGGAAAATTAGCTGATAGACTTATGTGTGTAAGTTTTGATGAAAGTAGAAACATGCTCTTAGTAGGTCCAGCTGTTAGACTGAAAAGAAAAGTTCACATCATTGCCATTTGCCGGGGGCTATAAAATAAAAAATGAATATTTTTGTAAGGATTTTCAAATCTTTGGAGTTGTCATTGGACCCCCTAACATACAAGGTGAGTCCGCCCTGATTATATTGTAATTAATCATATTTTAAGGAAATACGTGATAAGCAAATATCTATATATTAAGAGTTGTTAACAGCCAAAGATATCAAAAAAGACTAGAACATGAACGATAAGTCGATGAACACAAAAGAGTTCTAAATGCTTATCGCGGCTTTTTGGTGGTGTTTTGAGGTCACCAAATGCAAGGAGGACAAGTAAGGCGTGGCGTGTAAAAGCGGGTAGTCACATTGCTTGGACAGCGGCTGAGGTGACTACCCCGCTAATCGCGCTTGGAGGCAAGCAGATAGTTACGCTTGACTTGACTTGAGTGGAGAGTCGAGACAGTGACAACGCTGTTTTAAGATTGTGGAAAATCTAACGTGAAAGTAGAAAGGCTACAATACAGTCCACATATTTAGGAGGAAATTTCATGAGAAAGTGCACTCAAAAGATATATATATATATAGTCTAACGTGAAAGTAGAAAGGCTAGGAGGAAATTTCATGAGAAAGTGCACTCAAAAGATATATATATATATATATATATATATATATATATATATATAGTATTTATTTTGTAGCAGAGGAATAAGAATAGATAGAATATTTGAAATGGAGAGGATCTTAGTTTAGAGAAAGTGTAGTTGTTATTTGTAAGGCTCAACCCACTTTAAGTATGTAGAAATGCTTGTATGCATACTCTAGTACGGTGCTAAAGCATTGGACACTTGCACAGGTAGCGTGAGTTGTCGGGCGCTAGTGGCGCACTTGATACGAAGCATTGGAGCTCAAAGCCATATGATATTGACCGTTTATTTTTGAACGGTTAGGATCATTCAATATAGTGGTATGACTTAAATTGTATGATATTTTTTAGGTAGATCCAGTGGTTGGATTTACTGGACTGTAATTGAAATTAATTATAAGATCAAATTAACTTTGATCTAATGATTGTGATTAAATAATTAACATCTAACAATTATTACTAAATAACAGTTTAATTTCAAAAATATATCTGCAATTTAATTTCTTGAAAAACACAAATAATTTTCTCTTCTATTCTATTAAGATTTTTTTTCCCTACTTAAACAATTATCGGATTCTGTCTCTTGGTAGAATGTAAAATTTGAAGGTATTTGGGTTTAGTTTCGGTTGCGCAAAACGCAACTAAACTACATAAGTTTCTTGAGCTTCATTATATCCATGGGCAGAATTAGAACATTTAGTTTTGGGGGCAAAATAAAAAAATAAAAAATTCTTTGGGGGCAAAAGTTAATTTTAATTTTTTTTTTTTTCGACCATCTTATGGCTTGGGAGGTTGGCTCGCCCCCAAACCAAAGGGTTGTTCCGCCCCTGATTGTATTTTGGATAAATACTTGTTGTTACCCAATTCAGTTGCATATCATTTCTGATGGGAGTAAAGAATTTCTTAAGAAAAGTGACATTGCAACACATTTTAAGAACAATTTCGAGTTTCTGTTTCTATAAATAAATTCTATAATTTCTTTATAGAATTTATAATTTGGCTCAACAAATGGACTTTGCCCTATAATTTGGGGCACCGCTTTAGTTGTTGAAATACAAGGCACCGCACGACAGCTAGCTTGACTGGAGATCAGTCGAAACAACACGGTTTCAGTCGTGTGGAAAATGTAACCAGAAAGTAGAAATTAAAGACTACAAATCTCCACATTTTTCATAAGAAAGCTCATGAGAAATTGCAGCCAGGTCGAACTCTAAACCCGAAACAGGATCCAAGAACACCACATATATATACTTGGATTGTGCTGCCTCATTATTGCTTCCCTTTGGCTTTTATTCTGCCTTGCTTTGCAGTTCAACAAGGAGAGAGTTGGGTCGGCCAGTACAATCCCACTTCTACTTGGATTGTGCCAAGCACTTAATTAATTCAAGCTACTTTTAGATCATTCTTCAAATTTAAAAAATTCATAAAAAAAATGTCATTTAACAAATTTAACTCTAGTTGATAATATTGCCCTCTAAATATAAACGGTTCGAAAGTGAAAATTATTTATTTTTAAATATTCTCCCTCTTTCATACTAGTTTTTATTTTTTTTTATTTTTTTTTTATTTTTTTTATAATTAAAGTAGATTTTTAATGCAAATGGCCAAAAGTTGGTTTCATTGATTAATAAAATATAATATTTAATTAAAGTAAACAAATATAATATTTAAGGTTTCAACTTAGACTTATTTTCTAAGTTGAAATTCTTCCAACTTGTTTTTGGTACTCTTACGGGACCTAAGCAAAGCCAGTAATTATCCATTTTTTCTTAGGATGAAAGTGAGAAATAGAGTGCAAAATGAGAGGGGTTAATTGTTTAGCAACAGGGGATAATATATGTTAAAAAAAAAAAAAACAGAGACAAAACAGGCGATTCCATTTTAAATTTTATTGACAGGCAGTAAAATTCACATCAAAGATCAAAAGTTTCAGCGGATAATGGGAAAGAAATACTTGGGTAGATGCAACCGGAACTTCTTCAATCCACCGCATAGAAAAGAACCGTATAAAAATAAGCCGATAACAGGACACCAAAATTGACCCCAAAAGAAAAAGAAAAAAAACTCCTCTAAATTCTCTCTGGCGTGTTTCACGTAAAGCAACCTATGTTCAAAGGTAGTCATTAAAGATTATTGGCATGATCATCTTTTTGACTCGTGAAAAATTATTTGGAATGGAGATCTAGTCCAAACAACACGGTTTTTAGACTCTGAATTTTATTTTATTTTTATTAGTTAATTTTATGCATAGTTAGGTCATCGTAACAATTAGTAATTAATTAGTAATTTGTGGGAGTAGAGTAGTAGTGTTTGTCGATTAGTTGGAAAAAGAGTGAAGCTCGAAAGAAGAAGAAAGCCTTGTCTAAAAAAAAAAAAAAAAACTATTCAATCGTAAATACAAGAACAAAAAGAGGCAATTAGGCAATTTTGTGATATTCCAGCTAATAATTATTTAATAATATTCATTATATTGTGGAACAAAGAAGATGTTTGATAAAAAGCTGAATATACCACTTGTAACAGTTTTACTGGTTATTGTACGTATTGATTTCAATGGTGTATTGAATTGTAATTGAATGGAATTGAGACTGAGAAATGGATTATTCTGTATTGAATATAAGCATTCCAGCAGTGCTCAACCTCCTTTTACAAATTAAACCGATTACCAAAATTGAATCAACAATACATCTCTTGAAATTAAGGAGATAATTCCTCAAGGAGTCGTTATTGTTGGAAAACGAAATGATTACGATTATGATTACGATGAGTCAGCTACTCATTCCGGGTGCCCTTTTTATTTGGAAATTATTGTAACCACAAGTTTCTCTAGACTTTCTCAACGTAGACCCTGGAAAACGATGTCGTTGAATAGAAAATGAAGCTTTTACATTTATTGCTAGAAAATGAAAATGTGACCCATTGATCAATAATTAATAAAAAATTAGGGTAAAGTCCATATACCCCCCTCAAACTACCACCCAATTGACAATGTCCCCCCCAAACTTTCAATTGTGACAATGTCCCCTCCAAACTACCAAAACATTATCAATGTTCCCCCCAAGACTAGCAATAAGACAAAAATACCCCTATAGATTTCTCAATAAGACAAAAATACCCCTATAAATTCAAAAAAAAAATTGATTTTTTATAAAAACGAAAAATTTTAATTTAAAAATAATATTTTTTAGAAAAAAAAATATTTTAAACAAAAAATTTTAATATTTTTTTTTAAAAAACGGAAATTTTTATTTAAAAAAAAAGCTATTTTTTATTTAGTTTTAAAAAACAAAAAATTTCATTTTATTAAACGAAAATTTTATTATTTTTTTAAACGTAAATTTTTATTTAAATAAAATTATAAAACAAAAATAAAAAAATAAAAAAAATGAAAATTTTCAATTTTCAATTTTTATAAAAAAAATCGAAATTTTTAAAATTTTTTCTTATAAAATTGATTTAAAAAAAAAAAATCCAACGTTTGGATTTTATTTTTTTTTTGTTTGTTAGTTTTAGGTTTTTTCTAGAAGTAATTTTTTTTTTTTTTTTTTTTTTTTGTAATTTTACTAAGGGTAATTTCGTCATTGTGGGGAACATTGACAACTTTTGGTAGTTTAGGGGGGAACATTGTCACAATTGAAAGTTTGGGGGGGACATTGTCAATTGAGTGGTAGTTTGAGGGGGTTATGTGAACTTTCCCCAAAAAATTATATACCTTTTAGGCCACTCGTATATTTTTTTAATAAGGGGAGCTGGAGAGGGGAGAGTTTATATATATATATATATAGAGAGAGAGAGAGAGAGAGAGAGAGAGAGAGAGGGGGGGGGGGGGGGGGGGGGGCTGTTGGTGGGGGAGGGGAGAGTTTATAATTAGGTTTATATCCTAAGAGAAATGGATGGTATAATGAAGGATTTAGGAGGAAGACTTTTATCATATTATTAGTTCATAAAATAAAAAATAAAAAGGGACAGAGTTAAGTTTCTTTTAAATTGATTTAGATGAATTTCTTTCAAATCAGTCTATTAAACTGATATACCTTATACATATTGGAGTAAGTTTGAATGGAAGATTAATAATCTAGTATTCATGAAAAATATTGTTTCTTCATGATTTTAATGAAAGTCTAAAAATTTTACCTCAAAAGAAAAAAAATCAGAGACAAAGCAGGCAATTCCATTTCAAATTTTATTGACAGGCAATAAAATTCACATCAAAGATCAAAAGCTTCAGCGGATAATGGGAAATAAATACTTGGGTACTAGATGAAAACGGAACTTCTTCAATCCACCGCATAGCAAAGAACAGAAAAAAAAAATAAGCCGATCACAGGACACCAAAATTGAAACCACGCCCACCCCCCCCCCCCCCCCCCCCCCCCAAAAAAAAGAAGAAGAAAGCCTTCTCTAAATGCTCTCTGGCTTGTTTGACGTTCAAATTTTAATTTAAAAGGATCTCTTCCCACTCTTAGTGGTCGAATAACCTTTATAAACGAGTCAGTTTTAAAATCTTAAAGCACAACTCATCAACTCGGTCGAGCTATAGGTCCGAAGCAAGATACACTGAAGTTTTGATTCTTGAATCAGCAATATCCTAGTCAATTATGTCAGCTGGACTTGACTTGAGTGGACTGGAGAGTCGAAACAACGCGCTTTTTAGACCGTGGAAAATGTAACAATACGGTGGGCATTTTTCATAGGAAAGCTCATGAGAAAGTGCAGCTAACCTGGTCGAACTCTAAATCCAAAGCATGATATCCAACAACACCATATATTATATATACAATTGTGTGTGCAAAGAGCATTGCAGAGCTGCCTCATTAATTATCATACAAATATGAGCCTTATAATAATAATTTCCCCTCTTATTGCTTCCCTCCCGCTTTTATTCTGCCTTGCTTTGCACTTCACCAATGCTACCACCACTGATACTATCCAACCAGGCCAATCACTAAACACCTCGGAGACCATTGTATCTGCCAATGGAATGTTCAAACTTGGTTTCTTTTCTCCAGAATACTCGGGAAAGTATTATGTGGGAATATCGTTCTATAATGATTCTGACGGCAAAGTAGTTTGGGTTGCAAACAGGGAGCACCCATTCCCAAATTACTCAGCCGTTCTTACCTTCAACCCGGATGGGAATCTTGTAATATCCGATGGCAGATTGTTGCACATGCTGACTAACACTTCAGGTGGCAACGATTCCTACGCCAGGCTATTAGATACAGGTAATCTTATACTCACAAACAGGGCCTTGGAAGTATTGTGGCAAAGTTTTGACTATCCTACTGATATTCTTTTGCCCGGAATGAAGCTTAAAGATGCTAAGACAGGATGGTCATTAACATCATGGAAAAGTGAAAAAGACCCTGCTCCAGGTCTTTTCTCTCTGCAATATCAGGGTTCTCGGAAAGAAGTAGTCTTAATGAAGGGGTCTGAACAATACTGGAGTAGTCCACTCATTGATCACCTAGCTGATATATTCGTGATTGATGGGGACTACCTTACTTGGCCTAGTACCAATGAAATTAGAAGAATACGGTTGGATATATCCGGGAACCTTCTGCTGCAGACATGGATGGTCAATGAAGGTACCGGAAAATATTGGTTCTCGTTCTGTTTGCGGTACAATAATATTACTTGTACCATCACTGATACTATCCGAGAAGGCCAATCACTAGACACCTCTGAGACCATTGTATCTGCCAAAGGAAGGTTCGGACTTGGTTTATTTTCTCCAGAAAACTCGACCAACCGTTACGTGGTTATATATATGAATCCATGGGAATATATGAATCCATGGGTAGAGTCATACGACGTCGACGATATAGTTTGGGTTGCAAACAGGGAGCACCCATTCCCAAATTCCCCTGAGGTTCTTACCTCCTACCGGGATGGGAATCTTGTAATATCCGATGGCAGATTGTTGCACATGCTGACTAACACTTCAGGTGGCGGCAACGATTCCTACGCCAGGCTATTAGATACAGGTAATCTTGTACTCACAAACACGGCCTCACATATTTTGTGGCAAAGCTTTGACTATCCTACTCACACTATTTTGCCCGGAATGAAGCTTAAAGATGCTAAGACAGGATGGTCATTAACATCATGGAAAAGTAATGAAGACCCTGCTCCTGGCCTCTTCTCTCTGCAGTATTTGGGTTCTCGGAAACAACTCATCTTAATGAAGGGGTCTGAACAATACTGGAGTAGTCCACTCATTGATAACCTAGCTGATATATTCGTGATTGATGGGGACTACCTTACTTGGCCTAGTAGTAAATACACCAATCCAATTAGAAGAATACGGTTGGATATATCCGGGAACCTTCTGCTGGAGACACGGAAGACATATAGCAACTATTGGTTCTCGTTGTGTTTGCAGTACAATAAAATTAATTGTACCACCACTGATACTATCCGACCAGGCCAATCACTAAACACCTCGGAGACCATTGTATCTGCCAATGGAATGTACGAACTTGGTTTCTTTTCTCCAGAAAACTGGAGTGAGTATATATATTATTACGTGGGAATACGGTACTATAATGTTTCCAACGTAGTTTGGGTTTCAAACAGGGAATACCCATTCCTAAATAGTCTAAATTCCTCTGCTGTTCTTACCTTGGACTATGATGGGAATCTTTTAACATCTGATGGCATTCTCATGACCAACGTTTCAGGTGGCAACGATACATATGCCAGGCTATTAAATACAGGTAATCTTATACTCACAAACAGGGCCTCACATATTTTGTGGCAAAGCTTTGACCATCCTACTGATACTCTTTTGCCCGGAATGAAGCTTAAAGATGCCAAGACAGGATGGTCATTAAGATCATGGCATAGTGAGGCAAGCCCTTATCCTGGTATTTTCTCCCTGCAATATCTGGGTTCTCGGAAAGAACTAATCTTAATGGAGGAGTCGGAAGCATACTGGATTAGTTCACTCAGTGGTGTTCTAGCTGATATATTCGTGATTGATGGGGACTACATTACTTGGCGTAGTAGTAACTACACCAATGAAGATAGAAGAAGTATACGGTTGGATATATCCGGGAACCTACTCATGGACGGTGGGATATATGGCGACAGCTGGACCTCGATTAACTTAACAAGGTGTGGGGCTTATCCTGTCTGCGGCGATTTCAGCATGTGCAATGAGACTGCAGATGCAGTTTTTAAATGCGACTGTTTGCCAGGATTCAAAGACTATCAGGATCGAGGATGTATGAGAAACACGTATTTGTCGTGCAGCGATGGTGTTCAGAAAGATGGGTTTCTTCGCATGTCTAATGTTTTTTTGCCCACTAACCACCAGCGTTTGTACGGTGTCAATGCTTCAGATTGTGAATCAGGTTGCTTGAATCAGTGCTCTTGTATTGGTTATGCTTATGATCATCAAGGGAATCGCTGCCTGCGATGGGAAGGCCCTCTTTTAAATCTGAGACAATTCTCGGAAGATAATACATATACAAACGACTTCTATCTAAAACTTGCTCATGCGGACTTGGTTCCCGAAGGTATGTCAGTTATTGGTGACTATTATTGCTTTTCTCGTGTCTTCTTCTTCCTCTAATTAATAAGTTTTTTTTTTTTGAAGAGACATCTCTAGGCATAATTGTCATTTTGTATAAGATGCAGAGAACAATGCCTATATTATTTATTTCTGTGATAATTTCCTTTTACCGACACAAACGGAACTGTAACAGATTCAGGATTTAAGAATACGAAGGATAGAGGAAGTAACCAATTAAGGAAAATTGTCATTCCGACAGCATCTTTTGCAGTGGTTGTTACATTGGGCCTTTTCGGTTATTATGTGACGAGGAGAAAGCTCAGAAGGAAGGGTGAGCAAAGAATAGTTCACGTACAACGTTATTTTAGCAATCTAGCTATATATATATATATATATATATATATATATATATATATATATATATTCTTAAGCCTGTGTTGTTCTAAAATGCAGGGGAGGATTTGTTACTTTTAGATTTGGGCATGACCCAAATGGCTAATAATTCAGAGGATGGAGATAGTAGAGAAGTCCAAATGCCATTATTCAGTTTTGCAAGTGTTTCTGCTGCAACTGATAATTTCTCAGCTGCAAATAAGCTTGGAGAGGGTGGTTTTGGACCTGTTTACAAGGTATGCTTCAATGTCCCTAAACGCATTGCTTTGGATATGGGATGTACGTAAAAAGTTGACACTTAGCCGGCTAAACCTTGCCGTGATAACAAGAACAAACAGGCGCATGCCACTTTTGTTGTTGTATGCTTGTGTATGCTGTGAACCAGTCACTATACGAACTCACATAAACACTTATACGTAATTGGATACTTCATATATGTTTTTCAGTCAATTAATAGTTGATGTGAAGGTAAAAAAGATTGAATTCCGCTTTGGAAAGATATCAGCGTGCCTCTAATGAAATTTGGAGTGTTTATATCACTTGAAGGTTGTAAAACTAATATAGGAACCTCAATTATTTCGATCTGCGACAGAACACGCCTTTGGTCCTTGTTACAACACCGATGAACAAATTGAAAGACTTGTTTGTAAACGTGACAGGTCAATTTTGAGTTAGATTAACAATTTTTCTTCAAAAAAGTACTGTGATTATTCTATTACATTTGGAATGCTATTCAAGAAAATGCAGTAGCCACTTCATATCAAAAATGATTATTCATAAGAGAAATGTTATAATGGCTGATTTGATGTTCAACGTGAGAGTCCTTCTTCACAGTTTATTGTAAGATATCACAAAACTTGTGAGAGTCAAAAGGCTTAAGCTTTTCGGCTGAGTAATGTCCCGAAATGCTACGTTATGGTCTCACATAAACACTCTTACGGTGTCAATGGATATATCAATCTCTAGTCTTCGCTCAAGGACCAGAGATTCCACAACAACAAAATATTGCATTTGATTCATGTTTCTCAAAATGGGTTGTTTGGTAATGGATTTCTTATGAATGTAGCTCACTATTTTATTGTATTTTGTATTTTTCCTAACAAAAATTAATTTCAGGGAATATTACTGAAAGGGGACGAAGTAGCTATAAAAAGACTATCAAAAAGATCTGGACAAGGTTGGGAGGAACTAAAAAATGAAGCAATGCTCATAGCCAAGCTCCAACACAAGAATCTTGTTAGACTTTTGGGCTGCTGCATTGAACGAGATGAAAAGATACTAGTTTATGAATATATGCCAAACAAAAGCTTGGATTTCTTCCTTTTTGGTTTGTAATATCTCACATTTTTATTATATATATATGGAATTATTCTTCTTCTCTTTTGCATGTTTGATTTTTATGGTCTTTGCATGTGATTCACTAATGGTCAATTTACTCATATATGTAAAGCAGATCGAGAGAAGCGCATGATATTAGATTGGAAGACTCGAGTTGGAGTTATTGAAGGAATTGCTCAAGGACTTCTTTATCTTCATCAGTACTCCAGGTTAAGGATTATTCATAGGGACTTGAAGCCAAGCAATATTTTGTTGGACATAGACATGAATCCCAAGATATCAGATTTCGGAATGGCAAGAATATTTGGTGGAAATGAGTCACAAGCAAATACAAATAGGATTGTTGGCACTTAGTAAGTAATATAAAGGAAACTTTTGAATTGTAAAAATCAACATAAAACGTGCAATTACTAATATTTTTAATTTGATGATGGTTCACAGTGGTTATATGTCCCCTGAATATGCTTTGGAATGCCTCTTTTCAATCAAATTCGATGTATTTAGTTTTGGCGTCTTATTGTTAGAGATTGTAAGTGGCAAAAAGAATACTGGTTTTTATCAACGTGACTGTCTCCATCTTATTGGATATGTGAGTATCTTATTTGCACATTTTGTTCTAGAAATTGAAAACACTTATTTACTTATTTACTTTGATTCATAGCTGTGACTTGTCGAACAAATGTGCATTATCGTTATTAAATTAAATTAGTCTTCTCTTATTGAATTTTTAGAACACAAAGTAGAGTATAGAACATAGTATTGGTCTGCTTAAACTAATAGAAAAATTATGTATTTAATCATTTATCATCATTCTAACATCTTGTAATTTTCTTCTTCTTCTTCTTCTTTGTTTTGGGATTTTAAGGCATGGGAATTATGGACAAGTGATAGGGGATCAGACTTGGTGGATCCACTACTTGATGATATATCCTCTATGCAGACGGTATTGAGATATGTTAACATAGCTCTCCTCTGTGTCCAAGAGAGTGCAGAGGATAGACCGACCATGTCTGACGTTGTCGCCATGCTTAGCAATGAAGGTGTAGTTCTACCTTATCCCAAAGAACCTGCTTTTTTGAACGTGAGAAGTATGTCGAAGGCAAACCCAGTTAACAACAGGCCACAAATCTGTTCACTGAATGGTGCAACGATTTCAACTATGGAAGGCCGGTAACATTTGAAAGTTCAGCCATAAGTGTTCATATATATTCTCTGAGTAAATTGTCAGAAAACATTCAATCTCTTTGCCTATGGTCTATAACATTACTCCGTTGTGATCTTTGGATCTTTAGCCATATATTTGGTATTACAGTTTCTGATATGTATCATGAAAAATTGTTTGAACTTCTTTTATGCCTTGACAGTCTAATAGACAAGCATGGAACAAGGGGGTCCTTATCAAAATTAGGTTTTATCTGGTCTTCCGATGAAAAATCTTGGTTCCGTCCCTAGTGACAAGTCAATTTTGTGTTAAGAGTAACCACTCTATCTAATAAATGTATTGTGATTATTCTATAGCACTTTTCTGTGAATAGTTTGTAGAAAAAGTGTCATGATATAGGATGCATTGACCACTTCATATCCAAAAGGACTAATCACAATTGGGGTTCATTGTAATCACTTATATAGTGCAATTCCACCTAATACACATTTATCATGGGACTCAAAACATACTAATACAATGTTTTCTTAGAAAGATGTTACATTGCTTCTCTAGAGTGCAAGTATCGATGGCAATTGATTGTTTTAGATTCTGATGGATGTAAGTGAGAAATGGAATGCCAAATGAGAGGGATTAATAATTAGCAATAGGGAAAAAAAAAAACATTATGCAATTGTAAATATAGCAACAAAATAGGCAATTCCATCTCAAACTTCCTTAAGAAGCAGTAAAATTTATATCAGAAGATCAAAAGCTTCAACAGATACTGGAAAGAACTAAATCTATTCAAGCTTAGAGAATACTTGAGGCGGATGCAACCACAAGTTGTTCAACCCATTGCAACCAATGAAATGTATGTCGTTGCCAAGGCGTGCATGGGATTAATCCCAAAAGCAGGGGAGCTGCTTAGTGAAATTACTCATTCACTATATTACTCATCAAGGTGAGGGCCGTTGGAATTTGCTTGCAAAACGTTCAGGTAAACTGCTTATTATTAGATATACAACATTTTGCAATTTGATCATTAATTAGCCTTTTTGTTAACCATTTTCTTCTCTGTTTTAAAGATTGACGAGAACTGGCAAAAGTTGCAAATTGAGATTGGCTAAATTATCTAAAACCAGATGTAAAAAGCGTTGAAATCTACAAAAACAAATTCGACAAAGAAAAGAGTTATGCCATGGGTCCGAGTGACTTGATATACTACAAGTGCCACGATCGTGTTGTGCCACATTAGAAGTGAATAGACCTTCCATGTCTGACGTTGCTGCCATACTTAACAATGAAACTGCAGCTCTACCTTATCCCCAACAACCTGTATTCTTGAATGTGAATGGTACAACGATGGCAAACATAGTTAACAGCCGGCCACCAATTTGTTCTTTAAATGGTGCAACAGTGTCAGTTATGAATGGTCGATAACATTTAAAAATTTGGCCATAAGCATCATAAAAATACAAGAACAAAAAGAGGCAATTAGGCAATTTTGTGATATTCCAAGTAATAATTATTTAATAAAAAAATTATATTTTGACATCATCATGTTGTGGAACAGAGAAGATGTTTGATAAAAAGCTGAATATACCGCCACTTGTAACAGTTTTACTGGTTATTGTGTTGATTTCAATGGTGTATTGAATTGTAAATGAATGGAATTGAGAATGAGAAATGGATTATTCTGTATTGAATAATATAAGCATTCGAGTTGCTCAACCTCCTTTTACAAATTAAATCGATTACCAAAATTGAATGAACAATACACCTCGTGAGCCTCGTTTATAAAGGCCCTTACAACTACTAACCAAAACCATCCAGCTGATCTCCCTAACCGACTAACAGAACTCAGGGATCCTACCAACTATAATATGTGTATACCCATTCCGACCAAGGACTAACCTAATACCCATTACACTTGCACCTTTGTCCTTAGTCTAAGAACTCTTGCTCGTACATGTGTTACTCAGATTAATGTTACAAGTTTCTCTTGTGTTTTTCTTGAGTCCCTCCAAGAATGATGTGGCTATTAAAATCACTCTTGAATTTGTGATTGATTATTATTGGATTTTGATCACGTGGTAATTTTAGTAGCTACATTATTCTTGGAGGGACGCAAAAGGGACTTCTAAAATTACTCATGCCACTCAACCAAGTATTAAGGAGATTAATTCTTTAAAGAGTCGTTGTTATTGTTGGAAAGGAAAGGATTATGATTACGATGAGTCGGCTAAGACCGAAACTATTATGAACTCCAAACTTTTATACTTTGAATTTTGCAGTAATCATCTTGCAAAAAGAAAAGACTCAAGATCTAATACCAATTTGTTGCGACATTTTTTCAGACAGCAAAGTAGGAAAGGACATAATAAAATAAGCCACACTACATGACACTAATTTTTTTTTTTTTAATGCTCTCCGTCGTGTTTCACGTTCTCAAAAGTAGGCTTTGTCGATCGAAAGCAAGACTGGTTCCCAAGGCAGATCTCTTCCTAGCTGTCATTGGTCAGTCAAGGCGACAAAGGATTCGGGTGGTTTAGTGTAAAAGCTCGAAAAGGCCGTATGTTCATATTTTTGACCGGGAGCGCAGAGGACCGTGGAGTGTCATCGATTTCTCAATGGCCAATTTGTTGTTGAAATGGTCTAAAATGGGTTTTCAGCGGCCTCACAAATTTACTGAGAAACGTTTGGTTGATGAATAGTACTTGGCAGTTGGCAATAATAGTGAGTACCGTTAACTAATTAAAAGAATAAAAAAAAAAAAAAATGCTGGGGATAGTATAACGTGTGGCATCTCAAATGATTGACATATAATTTAAGCGAAGGTGAGTAAGAGTAATGGATGGTTTGAGGGTGGAGATTCGTTGAAAAGTGAGCTTGACTGGAGACTCCAAATAAAACAACACGGCTTTTACACTGGAAACTCTAAGTCCCCGCGTTTTTCATAGGAAAGCTAATGTGAAATTGCAGCAGCCTGGTCGAACTCTAAACCCAAAACAGGATATCCAACAACATCATATATACTTGCCTGTGCTGCATTGCATAGCTATAATTAGCTGCCTCATTAATTATCATACAAAAATATGAGCCGTACAATTTCCCCTGTTATTGCTTCCCTGCCGCTTTTATTCTGTCTTGCTTTGCACTTCACCAATGCAACCATCTGGTCGGATAGTATCGGTGATACTATCCGACCAGGCCAATCACTAAACACCTCGGAGTATATGGAATCTGCCACCGGAAGCTTCAGACTTCATTTCTTTCCTACAGAAAACTCGACAAAGTATTACGTGACAATATGGCGCTGTAATGTTTCTTCCCGCAACATAGTTTGGGTTGCAAACAGGGAGCACCCATTCGCATATGCCTCTGCCGTTCTTACCATGGACCCGCATGGGAATCTTGTAATATCCGATGGCGTATTGCTGCACATGCTGACTAACGCTTCAGGTGGCAACGATTCCTACGCCAGGCTATTAGATACAGGTAATCTTATTCTCACAAATAGGGCCTCACATGTTTTGTGGCAAAGCTTTGACTATCCTACTGATACTCTTTTGCCCGGAATGAAAATTAAATATGCTAATGACCATCCTGTCTTAGCATCATGGGTAAGTTATGGAAACCGTGCAGACCCTGCTCCTGGACTTTTCTCTCTGCATGTGGGTTCTCGTAAAGAACTGATCTTAATGGAGGGGTCGGAACCATACTGGACTAGTTCACTCAGTGGTGTTCTAGCTGGTATACTCGTGATTGATGGGGACTACATTACTTGGCCTGCTCAGAACACCAATGAAATTAGAAAAATAGTGTTGGATATGTCTGGGAATCTTGTGCTGAGGAAATGGATGGAAGGTGACAAATATTGGGACTCGTATAACTTATCGACGTGTGCATCTTATCCTGTCTGCGGCGATTTCAGCATATGCAATGAGACTTCAGATGCATATTCGAGATGTGAGTGTTTGCCAGGATTCAAAAAAGGAACTACGCTCGCTGGATGTGAGAGAAAAACTGATTTGCAGTGCACCCATGATATTAATGTTCAGAAAGACTGGTTTCTTCGAATTCCTGAAGTTTATTTGCCCATGCATCCACTGCGATTGCAGGTTGGCAATCCTTCAGAATGTGAATCAGCTTGTTTCAACAACTGCTCTTGTAATGGTTATGCTTATGATCAAGAGCATCGCTGCCTGGTATGGGGTGTCCCTCTTTTAAATCTGAAACATTTCTCATCAGATAATTTATATCAAACAGAGTTCTATCTCAAACTTGCTCCTCCCGACTTTACCAAAGGTTAGAAAAATCGAAAAACAGAGTTCTGCGGTTTTTTTTTTTTTTGACTACCTTTGCCATCTATCAATTTGCATATCAATTTGTATATCAATTCGTAATGCAAAGAACAACGCCTATATTATTTATTTCTTTGGTTTCCTTTTGCAGATACGAACTCATCAAATGCAATTGTAACAGATCCAGGACTTCAGAAGAATTTAAAGGTCACAGGAAATAAACAATTATGGAAAATTCTCGTGCCTACCACATCTATTTCGGTGGCTGTTACCTTTGGCCTTTTTGTTCATTATCTGAGGAGAAAGCTCATAAAGAAGAAGGGTGAGTAAATAATATGTTAAAGTATTAATTAAATTATTAAATTCACTATCTCTTATCCACTTAAGCTTTTTGGTTAAGTTGTGATTTAGCACAACTTTATTTTAACAATCTAAATTTATATCCTCAAACATGTGTTGTTCGCCATTCAGGGGAGGATTTGTTATTGTTAGATTTGGGCATGACCCAGAAGGCTAATAATTCAGAGCATAGAGATAGTAGGAAAAGAGAAGTCCAAATGCCATTATTCAGTTTTGCAAGTGTTTCTGTTGCAACTGATAATTTCTCAGTTGCAAATAAGCTCGGAGAGGGTGGTTTTGGACCTGTTTACAAGGTATGGTTCAATGTCCCTAAACACAATGCTTTGGATATGGAATGTAAGCAAAAGGTTTGCACTTTGCAAGTCCTCCTCCACTTTTGTTGCTAGCTTAAGCTGATAGGAAAAGATAAATTTAATCATTTAATCATTACTTTAACACTCCCCTTGGAATATTTAATTTAAATGGCGGGTGATTTGACAGAGTCAAAGTCCAACACGTATAATATTTAATTTAAATGGGGAGTAATTTGACGAATCAAGGTTCATTTATAGGACTTTTGGTTTTGATACCATGTTAAATTATCACTTGTCCCAAGAGCTTAAGATGATAGGAAGATGTAAATTTAATTACTTAATGATTACTTTAACAAGATAAACATTTATTGTGTTAGATTTGGAAGTTAAAATTTTGCTTAGTATGTGTTAGTTTTAACATGTAATTGGATACTTGATATATGTTTGTAGTTGATGTTGAGTATACACATGTAAGTGTAAAACGATTAAGGCCCACTTTGGAAGGAGATCACAAAATTGAGTGCTTAATATATCATAATTGTTTCCAAACTCATATGCTTAAGCTTTTGAATTGACTGATGTAACATGTTATATTATATTCTCACAAAAAGACTCATAGGGTGTCAATCTACAACATCAAATTGTTTTGCATCCAATTATTGTTTCTCAAAGTGGGTTGTTTGTTTTAGAGCTAAAAAAGTTTTAGTCTTTATCATTGGTAATGAATTTCTTATGAATTTAACTTACTATTTTATTATTTTCTATATTTTTCACAACAAAAAATAATTTCAGGGAACATTACTAAAAGGGGATAAGGTAGCTGTAAAAAGGCTTTCAAAAAGATCTGGGCAAGGTTGGGAGGAGCTAAAAAATGAGGCAATGCTCATAGCCAAGCTCCAACACAAGAATCTTGTTAGTCTTTTGGGCTGTTGCATTGAACGAGATGAAAAGATATTAGTTTATGAGTATATGCCCAATAAAAGCTTGGATTTCTTCCTTTTTGGTTTGTAATATCTCACATTTTGATATATGCATATATATATGTTTTTTTTATGGTCTTTTGCCTGTGGCTCACTAATTGATTCATATATGTAAAGCAGATCAAGAGAAGCGCAAGATGTTAGATTGGAGGACTCGTGTTGGAGTCATTGAAGGAATTGCTCAAGGACTTCTTTATCTTCATCAATATTCCAGGTTAAGGATTATTCATAGGGACTTGAAGCCTAGCAATATCTTGTTGGACATCGATATGAATCCCAAAATATCAGATTTCGGAATGGCAAGAATATTTGGAAGAAATGAGTCACAGGCAAATACAAGTAGGGTTGTTGGCACTTAGTAAGTAATACAAAGGGAACTTCATAATTATAAATATTAACATAATAGTATACATGTGTGTAGACATTCATGTAAAACATGCAATTACTAATATTTTAACTTGATTATGGTGCACAGTGGTTATATGTCCCCTGAATATGCTGTGGAAGGCCTCTTTTCAATCAAATCCGATGTTTTTAGTTTTGGAGTCTTATTGTTAGAGATTATAAGTGGCAAGAAGAATACTAGCTTTTATCAAAGTGATTATCTCCATCTTATTGGATATGTGAGTATTTTATCTACATCTTTTGTTGTGGAAATTGAAAACACTTATTTACTTTGATTCATCGCTAGGAGTTGTTGAACAAATGTGCATTCATCATTTATTAAAAAAAAAAAAAAAATTAGTCATCTATTCTTGAAATTTTAGAAAGCTAAGTAGAGTATAAAACATACTATTGATTTTAAAAGCTTAAGCTAATAGAAAATTATATAATTAATCATTTACCATCATTCTAACATTCTCTAATTTTTTTCCTTTTTTTTTTTTTTTTTTTTTTTTTTTTTTGAAATTTTAAGGCATGGAAATTATGGACAAGTGATAGGGGATCAGACTTGGTGGATCCACTACTTGATGATATATCTTCGATGCAAATGGTATTGAGATATGTTAACATAGCTCTCCTCTGTGTTCAAGAAAGAGCAGCAAATAGACCTTCCATGTCTGATGTTGTCGCAATGCTTAGCAATGAAGCTGTAGCTCTACCTTATCCTCAACAACCCGCTTTCTTGAATGTGAGTGGTACGGCGAAGGCAAACCTTGTTAACATCAGGCCACAAATTTGTTCTTTGAATGATGCAACAATGTCAGTTTTGAATGGTCGGTAACATTTAAAAATTTGGCCATAAGCATCATACTATGGTCCATAACATTATTCAATTGTGTATTGAATCTTTAGGTATTTAGCAATATAATTTGGTATTACAGTTTCTCATGTGTATCATGAAAAATGGATTTGTAACTGGAATTCAAAATAATAAGATCAACTTGTCACATCTAACGACCAACAAATTGTGCATCTGTGGTGTAACGGCACAGGAAAAACGCTAATCGTTGTCACTCCAAAATTACTAGCCACGTCTAACAACCAACAAACGGTGCATTCAGTTCTTTTGGAGTGATAATGCATATATAGACAGCCTTAGATGCCTCAATTGTTCTGCTGCCAGTGGACATAAGTTGCTACTGAACATACTTTTGGTTTTGATTACAACACTCTTTTGATACAATGTTTTCGTAGAAAGATGTTCCAATATTGCATGCTTTTCTAGAGTGCATGTATAGATGGCAATTGATTGTTTAGATTCTCGTATAATCGTATTGTTTTATCTTCCTTCTCACGTTTTAACTTCCCAGAAAAAAATACAGGATGTAAGTGAGAAATGGAATGCCAAATGAGAAGAATTAATAATTAGCAACATGAAGAAAAAGAAAAAAAGAAAAAAAAAAAACAACAACTATACAATCGTAAATACAAGAACAAAAAAGAGGCATTTAGGCAATTTTGTGATATTCCAGCTAATTATAATTATTTAATAAAAATATTAAATTTTGACATCATCATATTGTGAAACAGAGAAATGTTTGATAAAAAGCTGAATATACCACTTGTAACAGTTTTACTGGTTATTGTATTGATTATTATTATTTTTTTTTATTTTTTATTTTTAATCAAATGCTGGAAAAGGCTACAAGGGAGGTTATTGTATTGATTTCAATAGTGTATTGAACGAATAATTGTAAACGAATGAAATTGAGAATGAGAAATGGATTGTTCCATATTGAATAATATAAGCATTCCAGCACGTGCATGCTCAACCTCCTTTTACAAATTAAACCGATTACCAAAATTGAATGATCAATACATCTCTTGGGCTTTGTTTATAAAGACCCTTACAGCTACTAACTATAACCATCCACCTGGGCTCACTAACCGACTAACAGAACCCACATGGATCCTATCAACTATAATATGGACAAACTCATTCCGACCCAAGGGCCAAAGGCCCACTAACCTAATACCCATTACCCTTGCACCTTTTGTCCTTAGTCTAAGAACTCTTGCTCGTACATGTGGGAACAGGATCCTTAGTCTAAGAATATCCAGTTCATGGTGAGGATTTCTCCTCATAAATCTTATGGTTAAAAATGGGACACATATCCCACTAAAAATAATAATAATAAAATATTATTTTAAATTAAAAAAAATTAATAAAAAAAGAAGAAAAAAGAAGGGGGTGGCTGGCCACCCCCTATGGTGGCCGGCCACCCCCATTTTGGGGTAGGGGGTGGCTTGAGCCACCCCCAATGGCCGGCCAGGGGGTGGCCGAACCACCCCCATAGGCCATGGGGGTGGTGCGGCCACCCCCTTTTTGCAAGATGGGGGTGGCCGAACCACCCCCATGGGCCATGGGGGTGGTTCGGCCACCCCCTGGCCGGCCATTGGGGGTGGCTTGAGCCACCCCTACCCCAAAATGGGGGTGGCCGGCCACCATAGCCACCCCCTTCTTTTTTCTTCTTTTTTTATTAATTTATTTTTTAATTTAAAATAATATTTTATTATTATTTTTTTTAGTGAGATATGTGTCTCATTTTTAGCCATATGATTTATGAGGAGAAATCCTCACCATGAACTGGATATTCTCCAGTCCATAATGGACTGGAGAGGATCCTCCACTCAACCATTTATTAAGGGGATTGATTCTTTAAGGATCATTGTTATTGTTGGAAAACGAAAGGATTACGATTACTATGAGCCAGCTACTCATTCCGGATCCTCTTACTTTGAAATTATTGTAACCACAAGTTTTTCTAGACTTGCTCAACGTAGACCCTGGAAAACGATGTCGTTGAATAGAAAATGAAGCTTTTACATTAAGTGCTAGAAAATGAAAATGTGTCCCATCAATTGATAATCAATAAAGAATGATATACCTTCGATGACCAGATCTAGGCCACTCATATATTTTTTTTAATAAGGGGAGGGGAGTGTCTTAATTAAGTTTATATATATCCTAAGAGAAATGGATGGTATATGAAGGATTTAGGAGGAAGACTTTTATTCTATTTATAGTTCATAAAATAAAAAATAAAAAAAATGACAGAGTTAAGTTTCTTTTAAATTGAGTTGGATGAATTAAATTGATATACCTTAGACATATTGAAGTAAGTTTGAATGAAAGATTAATAATCCAGTATTCATGAAAGATATTGTTTCTTCATGATTTTAATGAAAGTCTAAAAAAATCATGTATACCCTGTGATATTTTTTTTTAAAGTAATACGATGTATACTCAATATGTTACATATTATATGGAGGACCCACATTGCCTATAAATTCCTAAGGTATTCTGCTGGGTATATTTCTTAAAATTTCAAATATTATTTTCATATTAAATGATTTAGATTTAATCCTATATTCCTATCAGCTTATCACTTTTAAAATATGAATAAATATGATAACGACTGTTGAGGAAATAAATCATTTTGGGACAGATGCAATAAATGTCAGCTGGACTTGACTTGAGTTGAGATGACTGGAGAGTCGAAACAACGCGGTTTTTAGACTGGAAAATGTAACAATATGGTCGGCAATATTTTTCATAGGAAAGTTCATGATGTTGTCGCAATGCTTAGCAGTGAAATTGCAGCTCTACTTTATCTCTAACAACTTGCTTTCTTAATGTGAGTGGTACATAGTTAACAACAAGCCACCAATTTGTTCTCTAAATGGTGTAATAGTTTTTGTTATGAATGGTCAGTAACATTTAAAAATATGGTCATAAGCATCATATCTGATCCATAACATTATTCGATTGTGTATTGAATCTTTGGATCTTTAGCCATGTAATTTGGTATTACATTTTCTTATGTATATCATGAAAAATGGATTTGTAACTGGAATTCAAAATAGTAAGATCAACTTGTCACATCTAACAACTAACCAATGGTGCATTTGTGGTGTAACGACATAGGAAAAACGGTAATCGTTATCATTCCAAAATAATTAGCCATGTATAACAACCAACAAACGGTGCATTCAGTTCTTTTGGAATGATAATTCTTTATAGACAGCGTTAGATGCCTCAATTGTTCTGTTACCACTGTACATAAGTTGCTACAGAACATACTTTTGGTTTTGGTTACAACACTCTTTTAATACAATGTTTTCTGGAGTGCATGTATCGATGGGGATTGATTGTTTTAGATTATCGTATTGTTTTATCTTCTTTCTTATGTTTTAACTTCACAGTCAAAAATACAGGATGTAAGTGAGAAATGGAACGCCAAATGAAAAGAATTAATAATTAGCAACCTGAAAAAAAAAAAAAAAAAAAAAAAAAAAAAAAAAAAACTATACAATCGTAAATACAAGAACAAAAAGAGGCAATTAGGCAATTTTGTGATATTCCAGGTAATAATTATTTAATAATATTCATCATATTGTGGAACAAAGAAATGTTTGATAAAAAGCTGAATATACCACTTGTAACAGTTTTACCGGTTATTGTATTTATTGATTTCAATGGTGTATTGAATTGTAAATGAATGGAATTGAGAATGAGAAATGGATTATTCTGTATTGAATATAAGCATTCCAGGTGCTCAACCTCCTTTTACAAATTAAACCGATTACCAAAATTGAATGATCAACAATGCATCTCTTGAAATTAAGGAGATAATTCCTCAAGGAGTCGTTGTTATTGTTGGAAAACGAAATGATTTCGATTACGATGAGTCAGCTACTCATTCCAATTATTGCAACCACAAGTTTCTCTAGACTTTCTCAACGTAGACCTTGGAAAACGATGTCGTTGAATAGAATATGAAGCTTTTACATTTATTGCTAGAAAATGAAAATGTGACCCACCGATCAATAGTCAATAAAAAATAATATACCTTCAATGACCAGATCTAGGCCACTCGTATATATTTTTTTTAATATGGGGAGCTGGGGAGGGGAGGGTTTATATATGGGGGTGGGGGGGAAGAGAAATGGATGGTATAATGAAGGATTTAGGAGGAAGACTTTTATCATAATATTAGTTCATAAAATAAAAAATAAAAAGGGACTGAGTTAAGTTTTTTACAAATTGAGTTAGATGAATTTCTTTCAAATCAGTCTATTAAACTGATATACTTTAGACATATTGGAGTAAGTTTGAATGGAAGATTAATAATCCAGTATTCATGAAAGATATTATTTCTTCATGATTTTAATGAAAGTCTACAAATTTTACCTCAAAAGAAAAAAATCATGTATACCTGTGATATTTTTTTAAAGTAATACGTCGTATACTTAATATGTTACATATTATATGGAGGATCCACTTTGCCTATAAATTCCTAAGGTATTCTACTGAGTATATTTCTTAAAATTTCAAATATTATTTTCATATTAAATGATTTAGATTTAATCATACGATCAGCTTATCACTTTTAAAATATGAATAAATATGATAACGATTGTTGAGGAAATAAATTAATGTTGAATTCTTAATATCCTAAGAATTTTAAAGAATCCTAATTTAATACGAAGAAATGTATATGTGTACCAGTTTTAGGCAAAGTGGTTGCAAAAGTTAATGTGTGGAGAGGTATGTGTGTGAAAATCAATTCCACGTCGAATATTGGCTTTGCATTTATCGTCTTGATAAGAATGCCACCTGCTTACCAGAAGTCGAGTTGACTTGTTTACACTAGGAGACTAGAGTAATCTACAATTGTAGTTCTTATATTATTTTTGTCTCTTGAAATTGCCTTAACTTTTAAAATTATTATTAAATTTTAATAGTAATTTTAAAAGTCACATTATTTTTGAAGAGACACAAAGGGTACTTATAGTATTACTTGTGAGACTATCGTCAAGTAATGTTAAAAGTTTATCTTGTGTCCTTTTTGTATTACACAAAAAATGAAATGGCTTTTAAAATCATCATGTGAATAAAATTCAATAGTAATCAATCACAAGCTCAATACTAATTATAAAAGTCACATCATTTTTCGAGTAACACAAGAGTGACTTATAGCATTATTCGACTATAGTCTGTTTGCATGAAATTGCATTGGAGAGTTTAAAAAGTACGTACTTTTAGCATAACAAATGGTGTACCAAACAAAAAATTGGTCTGTTTGGTAAAAAAAAAAAAAAAAAAACAACCTCTTTGACCTTTTTGTCCTCTAAAAAAAAATTTAAAAACACATTTTTGAGAAAAGTTTAAAAATGAAACTTTTATTTGAAAAACTCTTTTTGGCTTTAAAGTCTATATTTCTCAAAGCAATCTCAAATACGCTATTTGCGTTAGTGAACTTAAAAAGTGTTTTTAATACCTAAAAAACTGATATATTTAGTAAGAAAAAGAAATTTCAAAAGTATCTGTATTTTCTATATATGATTTTTTTTTTCTCTTAAAATTGTCAAAATGCACTTTTGGGAAAAGTGAAAAAGATCTAAAAAGCTTTTTTTAACTTGAAAATATCTATTTCCCAACGTAATCTAAATATGCTCTAAGGGAGCTTAAAAAATTTTTTTAGTACTTAGAGCATGTTTGAGGTTGTGTTTGAAAAATAGAGCTTTTAAGTCAAAAAAAGCTTTTGGGCAAAAACGTCATTTTTAAGCTTTTGCCACAAGTGCATTTTAGCTATTTTTAAGCTTTTTGACAATTTAAAAGCACTTTAAATTTTTTTACCAAATAAGTACGTTTTTCTTAAAATGGATTTTTTTAGTATTAAAAACACTTTTAGACCTCTCAAACTCAATCCCAAACAGGTGCTTAAAAAGTTGTGCCAAATAAAAAGCTGGTATATTTAGTAAAAAGATAAAACTTGCAATTATTAATATCTTTAACTTGATGATGATGCACAATGGTTATATATTCCCTGAATATGCTTTAATTTGGAAGGCCTCTTTTCAATCAAATTCGATGTCTTTAGTTTTGGCGTACTATTGTTGAAAATTGTGAGTGGTAGGTAGAATACTGATTTTTATCAAACTGACTCTCTCCATCTTATTGGATATGTAAGTATCTTGTTTGCATCATTTGTTCTAGAAATTGGAAACACTTATTTACTTTGATTCAGAGTTAGGAGTTGTTGAGAAAATGTGCATTTATCGTTATTAAAACAAAATTAGTCCTCCGTTTTTGAAATTTATAACACGAAATATAGTATATAACGTATTAATAGTCTCAAAAGCTTAAGCTAATAAAAAATTATGTATTTAATCACTTACCATCATTCAAACATTTTGTAACTTTCCTCTTCTTATTTTTTGTTTGGAATTTTAAGGCATGAGAATTATGAACAGGTGATAGGGGATCAAACTTAATGGATCCACTACTTGATGGTATATCCTCTATGCAGATGGTACTAAGATATGTTAACATAGCTCTCTTATGTGTTTAAGAAAGTGGAGAGGATAGACCGAATGTCTGATGTTGTTGCCATGCTTAGCAATGAAAGTGTATGTCTACATTATCCCAAAGAACCTGCTTTCTTAAACGTGAGAAGTATGTCAAAGATAAACCCAGTTAACAACAAGCCACAACTATGTTCTCTAAATGGTGCAACGATTTCAAATATGGAAGGCCAATAACATTTGAAAGTCGAGCCATAAGCGTTCATATTCTTAGAGTAAATCGTCATAAAACATTCAATCTCTTTACTTATGGTCCGTAACATTATTCGGTTGTGTATTAAATCTTTTGGTCTTTAGCTATATAATGTATTACAGTTTTTAATATGTATCATGTAAAAAGCGTGGAAATCTTACCCCACATGAGCAGCTTTTGATTCTTGAACTCCACTCCAAGTGGGGTAATAGGTAATCTTCCAATCTTATGTTCAAAATTTTCTCATCACTCTTATTCTGTGAACTAGAATTTGTTGGTATATTTATATATATTCATGGTCTTATTTTTGTAGTGTTAGTTAATGTGCTTACTATTCTACCGTTAAGGTTGCAATATCCTCATTTACCCTCCAAAAGACAAAAATATCCCTAAAAGGCCAAAAAAAAAAAAAAAAAAAAATCGCTAAATCAGTAAAACTAACTGACCCATATATGGCGTGGCTGTGAGTTTTTTTTTTTTTTTTTTTTTCTTCTTTGTTGGATTTTTGGGGTGTTTTTGTCTTTTTGGAACTTTTATGGGTATTTTTGTCTTTTTTGAGGTTAAAAAGGGCACATGGCAACTCCTTTGGTAAATCGGTAGGGTACATTCACTAAATAAAAATAAAATAAAATAAAAAATTAGGACATTGCGAATGAGGTTGTAAATTGAGAAGATTAAGTATGGTTTCACTTTTCTCTTATTTATTTTTTCAATTGATTTTCCACTCCACATCCAAGAAACAAAATAAGGTTAGAGAGAAATGGGGAAAAGCATTGAAACCAAGACAATCAACAATCAATCAAGCTACCACATTCACAAACTTAGTCAAACACGTGATAAGAAATGAAGAAGTATTAATATCTCTATCATTTTCAGCTTGCGCTCAAAGAACTTTAAGTTTAATCAAAGGATCCACATTCACAGACTTAAACACATGCGGACAACCTAAAGTTGATTGATATGTTATCCTAATGGGACAAGTTTAACGTGGACTAGTGACCCCTTTAAGAAATGAGACAAATCATAAACGTATAAAAGGCTTCAAGTAAGTTGGAATATTAATTAAAAGAATAAATTTAATGTTTTCTATCCGTTTAAGTTTTTGCAATAACTGATGATTTAATATAGAAGCTGAAGTTTTGAGTTCGAACTTTAACTCTATAATTTACCTCTATTACAAACTTCATATAGAACTCACCATTGCAAACTAATATACAAGATAAGGGTACCTAAGAGCTTATATACATATGATTAAGATTGTACTTAAATCATATAAGACACTTAGGATTGTAACATACTACTACGCAGGGCCGGCTCAATATATTTGGGGGCCTTAGGCAAAATTTTGAAGTTGAACTTTATCTTTTTTAATATTTAAATATTAATTAAATAATATTTATTTTAATAATATTATTATATTTTTATAATAATATTATTATTTTCATTCTCATTGTTGTTTCACGAATTTTAAGTTTAACTTTTAACTAGTTGTCCAAAAAAATTGATGTGGCATATTAGTTTTTTTGGGTTAATTGATCTTATTTTACAATGGGCTTATTATATTGAAGCCTTATTTTAGAGGCCTTAAATTTTTATGAGAAAAAATTTTGGGCCTTATTTTAAAAAAAAAATAGGCCTTGAGTTAAAATAAAATTTAAAAATTTTTGGGCCTTATTAAAAATTTTTTTAGGCCTTACTAACTGGGGGCCCTAGGCGATCGCCTCAATGGCCTAGCCATTGAGCCGGCCCTGCTACTACGTTTTGCAGCTGGCGTTCATGGCGCCGATAGCGGTCTATTCTATCGACATTGATTCGATGGTAACCCTTTCTATTTTCACAACTCCATCCACACATAGTACCAATATATTTTAATTCAGTTTATAGGTTGTTCCCTTCATGACTCCAACCCATTTGATCACATATTTGACTTGGTGGTGACTATGATACCAAATGATATAAACCTCACATAGAACTCATATTAGATTATATACACATAGTTAAAATTATACTTAAACCATATAGAGCAGTTAAGATCGTACCATTGAGGTTGCAACAAAAGATTCAAAGCCGACTAGGAGAATGAGAGAGTTTGTTATTAAATGAAGTATTTTGTGAATTTTGTTAAAAAAAAAAAAAAATGAGAAGAGTTAGAAGTAGAGAATTCATTGTGAGTGCATATGCTAGAGTTTTCGGGTGGTCAAAACCATATTGGAAAACTGTTAAATTATTAATTATTTCAAAAGTTTAAGCTGATCGAAAGAGATAAATTTAATCACTTAATCATTATTTTAAGGCTCAAACTCCATTTTAATATGTAAGGCCATAAAATATTTAATTTAAATAAGAGTGAGATTTGACAGAGTCAAGGTTCGATCTCAGGACATTTGGCTCTTTTGGCTTAATACTACTATGTTAAATTGCCGCTTATCCCCAAAGTTTAAATTAAAAAAAAAAAAAAATCCTTAATTTGACTTTCTTTCTTTTTCATTTGTGTGGTTTGAATAATATTTTAGACTTACAATTGAGATTTTATATGATTTTTATTAAGAAATTGACGAAAATATTATGAAATGATTTGATTCGAAACCATGGAAAATTCATAGGACTTATTGAAAAAAATGAAAACCAAGGGATAATTTTAAAATGAAGATAAATTGAAAGTAACAATCTGTCCATTTCCTCCCACTTGTTTTTGGGACAGATGCAATAAATGTTAGCTTGCATGATTTGACGGGAGACTCGAAGCCAGGCGGCTTTTAGACCGTGGAAATCTATCGTGAAAGCAGGAACGGATTACAATATGGTCCACATTTTTCATAGGAAAGCACATGAGAAATTACAGCCTGGTCGAACTCTAAACCCAAAACAGGATCCAAGAACACCATATATACAATTATTGTGTGTGCAAAGAGCATTAATTATCATACAAATATGAGCAGTAGAATTTCCCCTCTAATTGCTTCCCTGCCGCTTTTATTCTGCTTTGCTTTGCACTTCACCAATGCTATCATCACAGATACTATCCGACCAGGCCAACCACTAAACACCTCGGAGTACATTCAATCCGCCCAAGGAAAGTTCGCACTTGCTTTCTTAACCACAGAAAACTCGACCAAGCATTACCTGGTTATATATATGGATTTACGGGACGAGTCATACGACAGTATAGTTTGGGTTGCAAACAGGGAACACCCATTACCAAATTCCTCTGCCATTCTTACCTTCAACTCGGATGGGAATCTTGTAATATCCGATGGCAGTTTGTTGTACGTTGTGACAAACACTTCAGGTGGCAACGATACCTCTGCCCAGCTATTAGATACAGGTAATCTTGTACTCACAAACACGGCCTCAGATGTTTTGTGGCAAAGCTTTGACTATCCTACTGATTCTCTTTTGCCCGGGATGAAGCTTAAAGATGGGTTATTAATAACATCATGGAAAAGTGAAGAAGACCCAGCTCCTGGTCTCTTCTCTCTGCAATATCTGTCTTCTCGGAAAGAAGTAATCTTAATGAAGGGGTCTGAACAGTACTGGAGTAGTCCACTCATTGATCACCTTGAAGATATATTCGTGATTCATGGGGACTACTTTACTTGGCCTATTATTAACGATGAAATTAGAAGAATACAGTTGGATATATTCGGGAACCTTCTGCTGCAGACATGGATGAGAGGTAGCGGTTTCTCGTTCTGTTTGTACAATAAAATTAATTGTACCAGCACTGATACAATCCTACCAGGCCAATCACTAAGCACATCGGAGACCATTGTATCTGCCAATGGAAGGTTCGAACTTGGTTTCTTTTCTCCAGAAAACTGGAGAGAGCGTTATTACGTGGGAATACGGTACTATAATCTTTCTGGAGCCAATTACGTAGTTTGGGTTGCAAACAGGAAGGGCTCATTCCTAGATTCCTCTGCTGTTCTTACCTTGGACTCGGATGGGAATCTTTCAATATCCGATGGCAATCTGACCAACATTTCAGGTGGCAACGGTACCTATGCCAGGCTATTAAATACAGGTAATCTTATACTCACAAACAGGGCCTCACATATTTTGTGGCAAAGCTTTGACTATCCTACTAATACTCTTTTGCCGGGAATGAAAATTAAAGATGTTGAGACAGGATGGTCATTAAATTCATGGGAAATTGAAAAATACGGTCTTCCCGGGCCTGGTCGTTTCTCCCTGAAATATCTGGCGTCTCGGAAAGAACTAATCTTAACGGATGTGTCGGAAGCATACTGGATTAGTTCAGTACTCAGTGGTGTTCTAGCTGATATATTCGTGATTCATGGGGACTACATTACTTGGCCTAGTAACTACACAAATGAAGATAAAAGAAGTATACAGTTGGATATATCCGGGAACTTAATTAAGCTGGAAAGTTATGGGATATATGACCTAGATAACTCGAGTAACTTAACGACGTGTGGGGCTTATCCTGCCTGCGGCGATTTCAGTATATGCAAAGAGACTGCAGATGCAGTTTTTAAATGTGACTGTTTGCCAGGATTCAAAGACTATCCGGGTCAAGGATGTATGAGAAACACATATTTGTCGTGCAGCGATGGTGTTCTGAAAGATGGGTTTCTTCGCATGTCTAATGTTTTTTGGCCCACTAACCGCCATCCTTTGTACGATCTCAAAGCTTCAACCTGTGAATCAGATTGCTTGATTCAGTGCTCTTGTACTGGTTATGCTTATGATCATCAAGGGAATGGCTGCCTGCGATGGGAAGGCTCTCTTTTAAATCTGAGACAATTCTCGGAAGATAATACATATACAAACGACTTCTATCTAAAACTTGCTCATGCGGACTTGGTTCCCAAAGGTATGTCAGTTATTGGTGACTATTATTGCTTTTCTCGTGTCTTCTTCCTCTAATTAACAAGTTTTTTTTTTTTTTTTTTTGAAGAGATACCTCTAGGCATAATTGTCATTTTGTATACGATGCAGAGAACAATGCCTATATTATTTATTTCTGTGATTTCCTTTTACCGACACACACGGAACTGTAACAGATTCAGGATTTAAGAATACGAAGGATAGAGGAAGTAACCAATTAAGGAAAATTGTCATTCTGACAGCATCTTTTGCGGTGGTTGTTACATTGGGCGTTTTCGGTTATTATGTGACGAGGAGAAAGCTCAGACGGAAGGGTGAGCAAAGAATAGTTCACAACGTTATTTTAGCAATCTATATATATATATATATATATATATATATATATATATATATATAAGCCTGTGTTGTTCTAAAATGCAGGGGAGGATTTGTTACTTTTAGATTTGGGCATGACCCAAATGGCTAATAATTCAGAGGATGGAGATAGTAGAGAAGTCCAAATGCCATTATTCAGTTTTGCAAGTGTTTCTGCTGCAACTGATAATTTTTCAGCTGCAAATAAGCTTGGAGAGGGTGGTTTTGGACCTGTTTACAAGGTATGCTTCAATGTCCCTAAACGAAATGCTTTGGATATGGGATGTACATAAAAAGTTGACACTTAGCCAGCCAAACCTTGCCGTGTTAACAAGAACAAACAGGCGCATGCCACTTTTGTTGTTGTATGCTTGTGTATGCTGTGAACCACTCACTATACGAACTCACATAAACACTTATACGTAATTGGATACTTCATATATGTTTTTCAATCAATTAATAGTTGATGTGAATGTAAAAAAGATTGGATTCCGCTTTGGAAAGATATCAGCGTGCCTGTAAGGAAATTTGGAGTGTTTATATCACTTGAAGGTTGTAAAACTAATATAGGAACCTCAATTATTTCGATCTGCGACAAAACACACCTTTGGTCCTTGTTACAACACTGATGAACAAATTGAAAGACTTGTTTGTAAACGTGACAGGTCAATTTTGAGTTAGATTAACAATTTTTCTTCATACAAGTACTGTGATTATTCTATTACATTTGGAATGATATTCAAGAAAATGCAGTAGCCACTTCATATCAAAAATGATTATTCATAAGAGAAATGTTATAATGGCTGATTTGATGTTCAACGTGGGAGTCCTTCTTCACAGTTTATTGTAAGTTATCACAAAACTTGTGGGAGTCAAAGGCTTAAGCTTTTCGGCTGAGTAATGTCCCGAAATGCTATGTTATGGTCTCACATAAATACTCTTAAGGTGTCAAAGGATATATCAATCTCTAGTCTTCGCTCAAGGACTAGAGATTCCACAACAACAAAATATTGCATTTGATTCATGTTTCTCAAAATGGGTTGTTTTGGTAATGGATTTCTTATGAATGTGGCTCACTATTTTGTTGTATTTTGTATTTTTCATAACAAAAATTAATTTCAGGGAATATTACTGAAAGGGGGCGAAGTAGCTATAAAAAGACTATCAAAAAGATCTGGACAAGGTTGGGAGGAACTAAAAAATGAAGCAATGCTCATAGCCAAGCTCCAACACAAGAATCTTGTTAGACTTTTGGGCTGCTGCATTGAACGAGATGAAAAGATACTTGTTTATGAATATATGCCCAACAAAAGCTTAGATTTCTTCCTTTTTGGTTTGTAATATCTCACATTTTTATTATATATATATGGAATTATTCTTCTTCTCTTTTGCATGTTTGATTTTTATGGTCTTTGCATGTGATTCACTAATTGTCAATTTACTCATATATGTAAAGCAGATCGAGATAAGCGCAGGATATTAGATTGGAAGACTCGAGTTGGAGTTATTGAAGGAATTGCTCAAGGACTTCTTTATCTTCATCAGTACTCCAGGTTAAGGATTATTCATAGGGACTTGAAGCCAAGCAATATTTTGTTGGACATAGACATGAATCCCAAGATATCAGATTTCGGAATGGCAAGAATATTTGGTGGAAATGAGTCACAAGCAAATACAAATAGGATTGTTGGCACTTAGTAAGTAATATAAAGGAAACTTCTGAATTGTAAAAATCAACATAAAATGTGCAATTACTAATATTTTAAATTTGATGATGGTTCACAGTGGTTATATGTCCCCTGAATATGCTTTGGAAGGCCTCTTTTCAATCAAATCTGATGTATTTAGTTTTGGCGTCTTATTGTTAGAGATTGTGAGTGGCAAAAAGAATACTGGTTTTTATCAACGTGACTGTCTCCATCTTATTGGATATGTAAGTATCTTATTTGCACATTTTGTTCTAGAAATTGAAAACACTTATTTACTTATTTACTTTGATTCATAGCTGTGACATGTCGAACAAATGTGCATTATCGTTATTAAATTAAATTAGTCCTCTCTTACTGAATTTTTAGAACACAAAGTAGAGTATAGAACGTAGTATTGGTCTGCTTAAACTAACAGAAAATTATGTATTTAATCATTTATCATCATTCTAACATCTTGTAATTTTCCTCTTCTTCTTTGTTTTGGGATTTCAAGGCATGGGAATTATGGACAAGTGATAGGGGATCAAACTTGGTGGATCCACTAGTTGATGATATATCCTCTATGCAGACGGTATTGAGATATGTTAACATAGCTCTTCTTTGTGTTCAAGAGAGTGCAGAGGATAGACCGACCATGTCTGACGTTGTCGCCATGCTTAGCAATGAAGGTGTAGTTTTGCCTTATCCCAAAGAACCTGCTTTCTTGAACGTGAGAAGTATGTCGAAGGCAAACCCAGTTAACAACAGGCCACAAATCTGTTCTCTGAATGGTGCAACGATTTCAACTATGGAAGGCCGGTAACATTTGAAAGTTCAGCCATAAGTGTTCATATTCTCTAAGTAAATTGTCAGAAAACATTCAATCTCTTTGCCTATGGTCTATAACATTATTCCGTTGTGATCTTTGGATCTTTAGCCATATATTTGGTATTACAGTTTCTGATATGTATCATGAAAAATTGTTTGAACTTCTTTTATGCATTGACAGTCTAATAGACAAGCACGTAACAAGGGGGTCCTTATCAAAAATAGGTTTTATCCTGCCTTCCGATGAAAAATCTTGGTTCCGTCCTTAGTGACAAGTCAATTTTGTGTTAAGAGTAACAACTCTATCTAATAAATGTATTGTGATTATTCTATAGCACTTTTCTGTGAATAGTTTGTAGAAAAAGTGTCATGATATAGGATGCATTGACCACTTCATATCCAAAAGGACTAATCACAATTGGGGTTCATTGAAATCACTTATATAGTCCAATTCGACCTAATACACATTTATCATGGGACTCAACACATACTAATACAATGTTTTCTTAGAAAGATGTTACATTGCTTCTCTAGAGTGCATGTATCGATGGCAATTGATTGTTTTAGATTCTGATGGATGTAAGTGAGAAATGGAATGCCAAATGAGAGGGATTAATAATTAGCAATAGGAAAAAAAAAAAAAAAAAAAAAAAAAAAAACATTATGCAATTGTAATATAGCAACAAAATAGGCAATTCCATCTCAAACTTTCTTAAGAAGCAGTAAAATTTATATCAGAAGATCAAAAGCTTCAACAGATACTGGAAAGAACTAAATCTATTCAAGCTTAGAGAATACTTGAGGCGGATGCAACCAGAAGTTGTTCAACCCACTGCAACCAATGAAATGTATATCGTTGCCAAGGCGTGCATGGGATTAATCCCAAAAGCAGGGGAGCTGCTTTGTGAAATTACTCATTCACTATATTACTCGTCAAGGTGAGGGCCGTTGGAATTTGCTTGCAAAACGTTCAGGTAAACTGCTTATTATTAGTTATACAACATTTTGCAATTTGATCATTAATTATCCTTTTTGTTAACTATTTTCTTCTCTGTTTTAAAGATTGACGAGAACTGGCAAAAGTTGCAAATTGAGATTGGCTAAATTATCTAAAACCAGATGTTAAAAGCATTGAAATCTACAAAAACAAATTCAACAAAGAAAAGAGTTATGCCATGGGTCCAAGTGACTTGATATACTACAAGTGCTATAATCGTGTTGTGCCACATCAGAAGTGAATAGACCTTCCATGTCCGACGTTGCTGCCATACTTAACAATGAAACTGCAGCTCTACCTTATCCCCAACAACCTGTATTCTTGAATGTGAATGGTACAACGATGGCAAACATAGTTAACAGCCGGCTACCAATTTGTTCTTTAAATGGTGCAACAGTGTCATTTATGAATGGTCGATAACATTTAAAAATTTGGCCATAAGCATCATAAAAATACAAGAACAAAAAGAGGCAATTAGGCAATTTTGTGATATTCCAGGTAATAATTATTTAATAAAAATATTAAATTTTGACATCATCATGCGTTGTGGAACAGAGAAGATGTTTGATAAAAAGCTGAATATACCGCCACTTGTAACAGTTTTACTGGTTATTGTGTTGATTTCAATGGTGTATTGAATTGTAAATGAATGGAATTGAGAATGAGAAATGGATTATTCTGTATTCAATAATATAAGCATTCGAGTTGCTCAACCTCCTTTTACAAATTAAATCGATTACCAAAATTGAATGAACAATACACCTTGTGGGCCTCGTTTATAAAGACCCTTACAACTACTAACCAAAACCATCCAGCTGATCTCCCTAACCGACTAACAGAACCCAGGGATACTACCAACTATAATATGTGTATACCCATTCCGACCAAGGAATGACCTAATACCCATTACATTTGCACCTTTGTCCTTAGTCTAAGAACTCTTGCTCGTACATGTGCTACTCAGAGTAATGCTACAAGTTCCGCTTGTGTCTCTCTTGAGTCCCTCCAAAAATGATGTAGCTATTGAAATCACTCTTGAGCTTGTGATTGATTATTATTGAATTTTGATCATGTGGTAATTTTAATAGTTACATCATTCTTGGAGAGACTTAAGAGTGACACAAAAGAGACTTCTAAAATTATTCATGTCACTCAACCAAGTATTAAGGAGATTAATTCTTTAAAGAGTCATTGTTATTGTTGGAAATGAAAGGATTATGATTACGATGAGTCGGCTACTCATTCCGGGTCCCCTTACTTGGAAATTATTGTAACCACAAGTTTCTCGATCTAGACTATTTCAATGCAGTCGACACTGGAAAACGATGTCGTTGAATGGAAAATGAAGCATTTACATTTATTGCTAGAAAATAAAAGTGTGACCAACTGATCAATAATCAATAAAGAATGATATACCTTCGATGACCAAACCTAGGCCACTCGTATATTTTTTTTAAGGGGAAACTTCACTAAGGCCCCCTGAACTTTCGGCCGATTTTGCAGACCCCCCCCTGGAACTTAAAAAACTCTCATTTTGGACCCTTAAACTTCCATTTTCTCTCACTTTGGACCCCTCCGTCAGTTTTCAACGTTAAATTTAACGGTTTGACTTTTTTATACCCATTATACCCTTCGTTAAAACTACACCGTTTTGGATCTCTAAAAATTACAACTCACCCAGCCCAAAACGACGTCGTTTTGGGCATTAACTTTTTTGTTTTTTTTTTTAAAAAAATAATATAAATAAAAAAATAAAAAAATAAAAAAAATAATAAAAAAAAGGAGTAATATCGGGGTGCTCCAGCCACCCCTTGGCCAAAATGGGGTGGCTGGACCACCCCATTTTTGGCCAAGGGGGTGGCTGGAGCCACCTCCTGGCCGATCTGGGGGTGGTTCGACCACCCCCATGGCCAAGGGGGTGGTCCGGCCACCCCCTTGGCAAAAAAAAAAAAGGGGGGGGATCGGTGCATTTGGGGTGGCCGGACCACCCCCAAGGGGCTGGGGGTGGTTTCGGCCACCCCATACCGGCCGTATGGGGTGGCCGAAACCACCCCCAACCCCATGGGGGTGGTCCGGCCACCCCAAATGCACCGATCCCCCCCCTTTTTTTTTTTTTTTTTTTTTTGCCAAGGGGGTGGTCGAACCACCCCCATGGCCAAGGGGGTGGTCCGGCCACCCCCAGATCGGCCAGGGGGTGGCTTCAGCCACCCCCTTGGCCAAAAATGGGGTGGTCCGGCCACCCCATTTTGGCCAAGCCCGATCCTTCTCCACCTTTTTTTTTTTTTTTTTTTCTTTGCTTTTTTAAAAAAAAAAAAAAAAAAAATAATAATAATAATAATAATAATAATGCCCAAAACGGTGTCATTTTGGGCTAGAGTGGGTGTTGTAGTTTTGGGCATTTTCGGAATTTCAAGTGGGCTGGGTAGGGGTATAATGGGCATTTAACATTAAAAATTAACAGATGGGTCGAAAGTGAGAGAAAATGGAAGTTTAAGGGTTCAAAATGAGAGTTTTTGAAGTTCAGGGAGGGTTTGCAAAATCGGCCGGAAGTTCAGGGGGCCTTAGTGAAGTTTCTCATTTTTTTAATAAGGGGAGGGGAGGGTCATAATTGGGTTTATATATCACGGTACTCTTCATCTTCTCAATATAAAACCAAGGTGATACACTAAACATCCATCAAAGTCCTAACAACTTTGTCACGCATTCTTATCGTGATTATACCATACCAACAATCTTGTAGACTAAATCGTTTTCATGAATACTAAATCATTATTGATTGACTGATAAGTAGTAAATCAATCTCTTTTAGGGCACATATGGAATGTATATATAGAATTAAATCAACCATTAGAAATGCTGATTACAAGGATACGTTCTAAATCATCAGACTTTTCTTTGCCAACACTAGTCACAAAAGAGGAGCTTGGCTTATCATCTTTCCCTTTATTTTTCAGCTTTGGACGCTCAACTTTGTAATGCCCATACTTTTTGCAATAGTGATACTTAACTTAATTTCTTCTTCGACTTGGACTGTGATTAGCCTCTTGATTTTCCTTTACCTTTTCATGAGTCCCTCTCAATGGATCGACCACTAGGATTAGAGGAATTTTCCCAATGACCCTTAATAAATAAACCTTAATTTATCCTAATTATCAATACCTTTTTCATTTTCATTATTAACTCCATAGAGTTTAAAGCAAACTTAAATATTTGCCGAAGAGATTGTATTGCTATCATACAACATTTAATTAATGAAATTATCAAAGAAATCCTATGGTACAAACGCAATAAAATTAGGACTTGATTCTCATCTCTTCAATTTTAATATCAATATTTTTAAATCTGTAATAATTTTATTAAATTAATCAAGATGATCACAAAAATATGTATCTTCCTTCATCTTAAGGGTATATAACAATTACTGATTAGTGAGAGACTTCTTCATGTAAAATTTTTCTAACTTCCTCCAAAGACCAATGATGGTTTCTTTATCGTAACGACACAACAAAATTGCACTATAAGCTTTGTTTTTTTTTCAAGTTTCGCAATTTCTTCCTTGATGATATTGATGTTGCCTCGCCCTATGAAATCTTTACCAAACCTTGTTATTGGAACAAAACACACACCTCCATGCGCCTAAGACCGAAACTATTATGAACTCCAAACTTTTATACTTTGAATTTTGCAGTAATATTCATCTTGCAAAAAGAAAAGACTCAAGATCTAATACCAATTTGTTGCGACATTTTTTCAGACAGCAAAGTAGGAAAGGACATAATAAAATAAGCCACACATGACACTATGTTTTTTTTTTTAAAAAAAAAAATTCTCTCCGTCGTGTTTCACGTTCTCAAAAGTAGGCTTTGTCGATCGAAAGTACGTAAGACTGGTTCCAAAGGCAGATCTCTTCCTAGCTGTCATTCGTCAGTCAAGGCGACAAAGGATTCGGGTGGTTTAGTGTAAAAGCTCGAAAAGGACGCATGTTCATATTTTTGACTGGGCGCGCAGAGGACCGTGGAGTGTCATCGATTTCTCAATGGCCAATTTGTTGTTGAAACGGTCTAAAAGGGTTTTTCAGCGGCCTCTCAAATTTACTGAGAAACGTTTGGTTGATGAATAGTACTTGGCAGTTGGCAATAATAGTGAGTACCGTTAACTAATTAAAACAATAAAAAATCATTAAAATTTTAAGTTTTTATCTCTTCTCTTTTCTTTTTCATTGAGTTTAAATTTGAAAAATAATATTTAAATAGAATAATAAAAGTAAATAGCTTAAAAAAAAAAAAACAAAAATGCTGGGGATAGGATAACGTGTGGCATCTCAAATGATTGACATATAATTTAAGCGAAGGTGATGTTAGGTGTGACTTGCCACCCATCACACGTGGGCCCCACTAGTTCTCTACTCCTTTTGGGTTTAGGAGACTTTTGTCCAAGTTTGTTTTGGAGTCCTTCTCCTATGTGTAATTGGACTCCTTGTTTGACTTATAGTAGAAGTCCTAGACCAACATGTAAAAGGAGAGTTAAGCTTCTATATAAGGAACAAAGCACAAGGTGAATGTGTGTGTGCCAAAAACGTGAAGCACCAAAGGGAGGAGAAAAAAGAGAGAATTTGAGAGAAGGAGGTACAAAGGCAGCAATGGTGTTTTCTTCTTGGTAGTTTTTGGAGGAGCCAAAAACAAGTAATTATAAGAAAAAGGGTGCTGCAGAGTGAGAGAAGAAAGTAGAGATCAGCCGCCATCCGTTCCAGCAAAAGAAGAGTTTGTACATCTGTCTTTTGTATTCTATTTTAAGAATAATCTCTCTTGTGTGATAGTGAGATTTGGGTGTATTGGGGCTTTGGGATCTGAGTGATTTTCTTTCTACTATTTTTGTACTCCATCTTTTGATAGTGAATTTTTTCCGGGTCGTCTCCGCCAGTGGATGTAGGCTTGTTAAGTTGAACCACTTTAATCTTTGTGTCGTGTGTGATTGCCTATCATAGTTATTCCGCATTCTTTTTATTTTTCGCATCTCACGGGTCTTGGGAAATAGGATTAATTTCCTAACAACTGGTATCAGAGCTGTTGGTTCGAGTGGGAGCGATGGCAGGTGAAGCAGGAAAGATGGGAATCGAGAAATTCGATGGCAAAGATTTTGGGTTTTGGAAGGTACAGATTGAAAATATTCTTTATGGGAAGGATCTTCATCAACCTCTTTTGGAAGAACAACCTGACGACATGGATGATAGCGAGTGGGCTTTGCTTGATCGTAAAGCCCTAGCAGTTATCAGGTTATCACTGTCAAAATCAGTTGCACACAACGTTGTAAAGGAGAAGACCACAGCAGGTCTAATGGCGGCTTTGTCAAGCATGTATGAGAAGCCGTCAGCTAACAACAAGGTGCATCTGATGAAGAAATTGTTTAACCTAAAGATGGCGGAAGGAGCTTCGGTGGCACATCATCTCAATGAGTTCAACACCATCACAAATCAATTGTCCTCGGTGGAAATTAATTTTGATGATGAGGTTCGTGCGTTGATCGTCTTGGCACCTTTGCCCAATAGCTGGGAAGCAGTGAGGATGGCTGTGAGTAACTCTGTAGGAAAGAGTAAACTAAGCTATGAAGATGTCAGGGATTTGATTCTCAGTGAAGAGGTTCGCAGAAAAGATGCGGGTGAAGCCTCTTGTTCTGGTGCTGCTTTAAACCTCGAGACTCGGGGCAGAGGACAAGATAGAAACTCTGGTAAAGGCAGATCAAATTCCAGAAAATGGAGAAGCAAATTCAGATTCGACCGACAACCTGAGTGTTGGAACTGTGGCAAGACTGGCCACTACAAGAAGAATTGCAGGGAACTGCGGAAGGAGACTGAGAACGATTATGCAAACGTAGTGACAAAAGAAGTATATGATGCCCTACTTCTTTCTGTTGACAGTCCCCTTGATTCTTGGGTCTTAGACTCAGGAGTATCTTTTCATACGACAGCGATCTGTGAAATTCTCGAGAACTATGTTGGTGGAGATTTCGGGAAGGTGTATTTGGCTGACGGAACAGCGCTGGATGTTGTGGGCTTAGGCGATGTTCGCATTAGAGTTCACAGTGACTCGGTATGGAAGCTACAGAAGGTCAGGCATGTTCCGGAGCTGAAGAAGAATCTAATTTCAGTGGGACAGCTTGATGAGGAAGGGCATTCAATTCATTTTCACGGTGGAAAGTGGAAGGTCAGCAAGGAAGCTAGGATTTTGGCTCGTGGTCATCAGACGGGTACTCTCTATATGACGACGAACAGCAAGGATACAGTTGCTGTTGTAGATACGACTGCTGACTCAAAACTATGGCACCTAAGGCTTGGGCACATGAGCAAGAAAGAGATGAAGGTACTTATGTCAAAAGGGAAACTACCAGGGTTAAAGTCAGTTGAGTCTGATTTGTGTGAAGGCTGCATCCTAGGGAAGCAGAAGAAGGTGAATTTTGCGGAAGTTGGCAAAGCACCTAAGCTTGGAAAGCTGGAGCTGGTACACACGGATTTGTGGGGTCCCGCACCAATGGCATCTCTTGGAGGCTCGCGGTATTACATCACATTTATTGATGACTCAAGCAGGAAGGTATGGGTTTATTTCTTGAAAAATAAATCTGATGTATTTGAGACTTTTAAGAAATGGAAGGCCATGGTTGAGACTGAAACAGGCTTGAAGCTCAAGCGTTTGAGATCAGACAATGGAGGAGAATACGAAGACAGGGGGTTTAAACAGTTTTGTGCAGTGAATGGGATTAGAATGGAGAAAACTATCCCGGGAACGCCGCAGCAGAATGGCGTGGCTGAGTGCATGAAAAAGACTCTCAATGAGCGTGCCAGGAGTATAAGATTGCATGCTGGGTTACCAAAGACTTTCTGGGCTGATGCAGTGAGCACTGCTGCATATCTGATAAATAGGGGGTCTTCCGTTCCCCTAAACCATAGACTACTGGAAGAAGTCTGGAGTAGAAAAGAGGTAAATCTTTCACATCTGAAAGTTTTTTGTTGTGCTTCGTATGTCCATGTTAAGTCTGATGCTATGAGTAAACTAGATGGTAAATCTAGTAAGTGTTTCTTCATTGGATATGGAGATGAGGTATTCGGTTATCGATTTTGGGATGATCAAAATCGGAAGATCATTAGAAGTCGGAATGTGACTTTTAATGAATGTGCTATGTACAAGGATGGGTCAAGTGCAGAACCTGAAGTTACAGAGCATGAACCGAAGAAGTCTGAGTTTGTTAACTTAGATGAGCTTTCTGAAAGTACAGTGCAGAAAGAGAAACAATTCGTGGAGGTGGAGCTTGATGAACAGTGTTCACTCATGGATGAATGTGATGACAGAGAATCTTCAAGAGACTTACAGCACCGGGAAAAGTCTTATTCTTTAATAAGAAGCAAAGAGAAACGTAATCGAAAAGCAACAAAGAGGTATGACTTTGAGGATATGGTTTCTTTTGCTCTAGTAGCTAGTAGTAGAGATCCATCGTCTGTTCAGGATGGTATGCCGAAAGAGGTGGAGTCACTACGGAGTGGTAAAGCTTGGGAATCGGCAGAATTACCCAAGGGAAAGAAGGCTAAAGGGTGCAGATGGGTCTACAAGAAGAAAGAGTCATCGGAGAAAGCTGTATGGTCGACGGGGCTGATAGGGAGGCATGGTGTAATGTCTAAATCAAGTCCTATACTCAAGTTCAAGAGGCGCTTGGACTTGAGTGACACTTGTGGAGTGTAATTGCCCTTGGGGGCTGAGGCGGAGACATCTGGAGGAGACACGTTTTGGTAGACTTGATGGGATTCAAGTCAAGGTGGAGATTGTTAGGTGTGACTTGCCACCCATCACACGTGGGCCCCACTAGTTCTCTACTCCTTTTGGGTTTAGGAGACTTTTGTCCAAGTTTGTTTTGGAGTCCTTCTCCTATGTGTAATTGGACTCCTTGTTTGACTTATAGTAGAAGTCCTAGACCAACATGTAAAAGGAGAGTTAAGCTTCTATATAAGGAACAAAGCACAAGGTGAATGTGTGTGTGCCAAAAACGTGAAGCACCAAAGGGAGGAGAAAAAAGAGAGAATTTGAGAGAAGGAGGTACAAGGGCAGCAATGGTGTTTTCTTCTTGGTAGTTTTTGGAGGAGCCAAAAACAAGTAATTATAAGAAAAAGGGTGCTGCAGAGTGAGAGAAGAAAGTAGAGATTAGCCGCCATCCGTTCCAGCAAAAGAAGAGTTTGTACATCTGTCTTTTGTATTCTATTTTAAGAATAATCTCTCTTGTGTGATAGTGAGATTTGGGTGTATTGGGGCTTTGGGATCTGAGTGATTTTCTTTCTACTATGTTTGTACTCCATCTTTTGATAGTGAATTTTCTCCGGGTCGTCTCCGCCAGTGGATGTAGGCTTGTTAAGTCGAACCACTTAAATCTTTGTGTCGTGTGTGATTGCCTATCTTAGTTATTCCGCATTCTTCTTATTTTTCGCATCTCACGTGTCTTGGGAAATAAGATTAATTTCCTAACAGGTGAGTAAGAGTAATGAATGGTTTGAGGGTGGAGAGTCGTTGAAAAGTCAGCTTGACTGGAGACTCTAAATAAAACAACACGGCTTTTACACTGGAAACTCCAAGTCCCCGCGTTTTTCATAGGAAAGCTAATGTGAAATTGCAGCAGCCTGGTCGAACTCTAAACCCAAAACAGGATATCCAACAACATCATATATACTTGCCTGTGCTGCATTGCATAGCTATAATTAGCTGCCTCATTAATTATCATACAAAAATATGAGCCGTACAATTTCCCCTGTTATTGCTTCCCTGCCGCTTTTATTCTGTCTTGCTTTGCACTTCACCAATGCAACCTTCTGGTCGGATAGTATCGGTGATACTATCCGACCAGGCCAATCACTAAACACCTCGGAGTATATGGAATCTGCCACCGGAAGGTTCAGACTTCATTTCTTTCCTACAGAAAACTCGACAAAGTATTACGTGATAATATGGCGCTGTAATGTTTCTTCCCGCAACATAGTTTGGGTTGCAAACAGGGAGCACCCATTCCCATATGCCTCTACCGTTCTTACCATGGACCCGCATGGGAATCTTGTAATATCCGATGGCGTATTGCTGCACATGCTGACTAACACTTCAGTTGGCAACGATTCCTACGCCAGGCTATTAGATACAGGTAATCTTATACTCACAAATAGGGCCTCACATGTTTTGTGGCAAAGCTTTGACTATCCTACTGATACTCTTTTGCCCGGAATGAAAATTAAATATGCTAATGACCATCCTGTCTTAGCATCATGGGTAAGTTATGGAAACCGTGCAGACCCTGCTCCTGGACTTTTCTCTCTGCATGTGGGTTCTCGTAAAGAACTGATCTTAATGGAGGGGTCGGAACCATACTGGACTAGTTCACTCAGTGGTGTTCTAGCTGGTATACTCGTGATTGATGGGGACTACATTACTTGGCCTGCTCAGAACACCAATGAAATTAGAAAAATAGTGTTGGATATGTCTGGGAATCTTGTGCTGAGGAAATGGATGGAAGGTGACAAATATTGGGACTCGTATAACTTATCGACGTGTGCAACTTATCCTGTCTGCGGCGATTTCAGCATATGCAATGAGACTTCAGATGCATATTCAAGATGTGAGTGTTTGCCAGGATTCAAAAAAGGAACTACGCTTGCTGGATGTGAGAGAAAAACTGATTTGCAGTGCACCCATGATATTAATGTTCAAAAAGATTGGTTTCTTCGAATTCCTGAAGTTTATTTGCCCATGCATCCACTGCGATGCAGGTTGGCAATCCTTCAGAATGTGAATCAGCTTGTTTCAACAACTGCTCTTGTAGTGGTTATGCTTATGATCAAGAGCATCGCTGCCTGGTATGGGATGTCCCTCTTTTAAATCTGAAACATTTCTCATCAGATAATTTATATCAAACAGAGTTCTATCTCAAACTTGCTCCTCCCGACTTTACCAAAGGTTAGAAAAATCGAAAAACAGAGTTCTGCGTTTTTTTTTTTTTTTTTTTTTGACTACCTTTGCCATCTATCAATTTGCATATCAATTTGTATATCAATTCGTAATGCAAAGAACAACGCCTATATTATTTATTTCTCTGGTTTCCTTTTGCAAATACGAACTCATCAAATGCAATTGTAACAGATCCAGGACTTCAGAAGAATTTAAAGGTCACAGGAAATAAACAATTATGGAAAATTCTCGTGCCTACTACATCTATTTCGGTGGCTGTTACCTTTGGCCTTTTTGTTCATTATGTGAGGAGAAAACTCATAAAGAAGAAGGGTGAGTAAATAATATGTTAAAGTATTAATTAAATTATTAAATTCACTATCTCTTATCCACTTAAGCTTTTTGGTTAAGTTGTGATTTAGCACAACTTTATTTTAACAATCTAAATTTATATCCTCAAACATGTGTTGTTCGCTATTCAGAGGAGGATTTGTTATTGTTAGATTTGGGCATGACCCAGAAGGCTAATAATTCAGAGCATGGAGATAGTAGGAAAAGAGAAGTCCAAATGCCATTATTCAGTTTTGCAAGTGTTTCTACTGCAACTGATAATTTCTCAGTTGCAAATAAGCTCGGAGAGGGTGGTTTTGGACCTATTTACAAGGTATGGTTCAATGTCGCTAAACACAATGCTTTGGATATGGAATGTAAGCAAAAGGTTTGCACTTTGCAAGTCCTCCTCCACTTTAGTTGCTAGCTTAAGCTGATAGGAAAAGATAAATTTAATCACTTAATCATTACTTTAACACGCCCCTTGGAATATTTAATTTAAATGATGGGTGATTTGAAGGAGTCAAGGTCCAACACGTATAATATTTAATTTAAATGGAGAGTAATTTGACGGAATCAAGGTTCGTTCATAGGACCTTTGACTTTGATACCATGTTAAATTATCACTTGTCCCAAGAGCTTAAGCTGATCATAGGAAGATGTAAAGTTAATCACTTAATGATTACTTTAACAAGAAAAACATTTATTGTGTTAGATTTGGAAGTTAAAATTTTGCTTAGTATGTGTTAGTTTTAACATGTAATTGGATACTTGATATATGTCTGTAGTTGATGTTGAGTATACACATGTAAGTGTAAAACGATTAAGCCCACTTTGGAAGGAGATCACAAAATTGAGTGCTTAATATACCATATTTGTATCCAAACTCATATACTTAAGCTTTTGAATTGACTGATGTAACATGTTATATTATAGTCTCACAAAAAGACTCATAGGGTGTCAATCTATAACAACAAATTGTTTTGCATCCAATTATTGTTTCTCAAAGTGGGCTGTTTGTTTTAGAGTTAAAAAAGTTTTAGACTTTATCATTGGTAATGGATTTCTTATGAATTTAACTTACTATTTTATTATTTTCTATATTTTTCACAACAAAAAATAATTTCAAGGAACATTACTAAAAGGGGATGAGGTAGCTGTAAAAAGGCTTTCAAAAAGATCTAGGCAAGGTTGGGAGGAGCTAAAAAATGAGGCAATGCTCATAGCCAAGCTCCAACACAAGAATCTTGTTAGTCTTTTGGGCTGTTGCATTGAACGAGATGAAAAGATACTAGTTTATGAGTATATGCCCAATAAAAGCCTGGATTTCTTCCTTTTTGGTTTGTAATATCTCACATTTTGATATATATATGTTTTTTTTTTTTTTTTTTTAATGGTCTTTTGCCTGTGACTCACTAATTGATTCATATATGTAAAGCAGATCAAGAGAAGCGCAAGATGTTAGATTGGAGGACTCGTGTTGGAGTCATTGAAGGAATTGCTCAAGGACTTCTTTATCTTCATCAATATTCCAGGTTAAAGATTATTCATAGGGACTTGAAGTCTAGCAATATCTTGTTGGACATCGATATGAATCCCAAAATATCAGATTTCGGAATGGCAAGAATATTTGGAAGAAATGAGTCACAGGCAAATACAAGTAGGGTTGTTGGCACTTAGTAAGTAATATAAAGGGAACTTCATAATTATAAATATTAACATAATAGTATACATGTGTGTAGACATTCATGTAAAACATGCAATTACTAATATTTTAACTTGATTATGGTGCACAGTGGTTATATGTCCCCTGAATATTCTGTGGAAGGCCTCTTTTCAATTAAATCTGATGTCTTTAGTTTTGGAGTCATATTGTTAGAGATTGTAAGTGGCAAGAAGAATACTAGCTTTTATCAAAGTGATTGTCTCCATCTTATTGGATATGTGAGTATTTTATCTACATCTTTTGTTGTAGAATTGAAAACACTTATTTACTTTGATTCATCGCTAGGAGTTGTTGAACAAATGTGCATTCATCGTTTATTAAAAAAATAAAAAAAATTAGTCATCTATTCTTGAAATTTTAGAAAGCTAAGTAGAGTATAAAACGTACTATTGATTTTAAAAGCTTAAGCTAATAGAAAATTATATATTTAATCATTTACCATCATTCTAATATTCTCTAATTTTTTTCCTCCTTTTTTTTTTTCTTTTTTTTTTTTTTTTTTTTGAAATTTTAAGGCATGGAAATTATGGACAAGTGATAGGGGATCAGACTTTGGTGGATCCACTACTTGATGATATATCTTCGATGCAAATGGTATTGAGATATGTTAACATAGCTCTCCTCTGTGTTCAAGAAATAGCAGCAAATAGACCTTCCATGTCTGATGTTGTCGCAATGCTTAGCAATGAAGCTGTAGCTCTACCTTATCCTCAACAACCTGCTTTCTTGAATGTGAGTGGCACGGCGAAGGCAAACCTTGTTAACATCAAGCCACAAATTTGTTCTTTGAATGATGCAACAGTTTTAGTTTTGAATGGTCGGTAACATTTAAAAATTTGGCCATAAGCATCATACTATGGTCCATAACATTATTCAATTGTGTATTGAATCTTTAGGTATTTAGCCATATAATTAATCTGGTATTACAGTTTCTGATGTGTATCATGAAAAATGGATTTGTAACTAGAATTCAAAATAATAAGATCAACTTGTCACATCTAACGACCAACAAATTGTGCATCTGTGGTGTAACGGCACAGGAAAAACGCTAATAGTTGTCACTTCAAAATTAGTAGCCACGTCTAACAACCAACAAACGGTGCATTCAGTTCTTTTAGAGTGATAATGCATACATAGACAGCGTTAGATGCCTCAATTGTTCTGCTGCCATTGGACATAAGTTCCTACTGAACATACTTTTGGTTTTGATTACAACACTCTTTTGATACAATGTTTTCTTAGAAAGATGTTCCAATATTGCATGCGTTTCTAGAGTACATGTATAGATGGCAATTGATTGTTTAGATTCTTGTATAATCGTATTGTTTTATCTTCCTTCTCACGTTTTAACTTCCTAGTCAAAAATACAGGATGTAAGTGAGAAATGGAACGCCAAATGAGAAGAATTAATAATTAGCAACATGAAGAAAAAGAAAAAAAAAAAAAAAAAAACAACTATACAATCGTAAATACAAGAACAAAAAAGAGGCATTTAGGCGATTTTGTGATATTCCAGCTAATTATAATTATTTAATAAAAATATTAAATTTTGACATCATCATATTGTGAAACAGAGAAATGTTTGATAAAAAGCTTAATATACCACTAGTAACAGTTTTACTGGTTATTGTATTGATTTCAATACAGAACGAATGATTGTTCTGTATTGAATAATATACGCATTCCAGTTAATCAACCTCAACCTCCTTCAACAAAGAAAACCGATTACCAAAATTGAATCAACAATACATCTCTTGGGCTTTGTTTATAAAGACCATTCACCTGGGCTCACTAACCGACGGCGACTAACAAAACCCATGGATCCTACCAATTATGATATGGATAAACCCATTACAACCCTAGGGCGAAAAACCCACTAACTTAATATATCCATTACACAAGCAAATACAAGTAGGGTTGTTATTGTTGGAAAACGAAAGGATTACCATTACGATGAGTCCGCTGCCCATTTAAGGTGCCCTTATTTATTTTTTATTTTTTGGCATATTCGTAAAAATAAAGGAAAAAAATGAGAATAATTTGAATTAATAACTTTTACTTTATTAGGCATCGATTCTCATTCATTGACTTACTTCTTAAAGACTTAAGTCTCCATACATAAAAATAATTATATTGACAAGTTTCTCTCGCACTTTCTCAAACGTAAACCTTAGAAAACGTTGTCCTCTGAATAGAAGATACTCATACCAACACTGACTGAATCGATTCCTACTCCTACCCTACCCTCGAAGACCCAGGTCTCCTTACTTGGAAATGATTGTAACGACAAATTTCTCTCAAACTTTCTCAATGTAGACCTTGGAAAACGTTGTCTTTGAATAGAAAATGAAGCTTTTACTTTTATTGCGAAGAATCCTCATTTAATACAAAGAAAAGACTGATTTATTACTAGGCTTGTGAATCACATATCTGTGTACCAGTTTAGGCAAAAGTAATTGCAAAAGTTAATGTGTGGAGAGGTATGTGTGTGAAAATCAATTTGCCACGTCGAATATTGGCTTTGCATTTATTGTCTTGATAAGAATCCCACCTACTTACCGTAAGTCAAGTTGACTTGTTTACATTAGGAGACTAGAGTAATGCTACGATCGTAGTTGTTATATTATTTTTGTCTCTTTAAATTGACTTGAAAAGTCATATTATGTTTTAAGAAACACAATGAGGACTTGTAATATTACTTACGAGACTAGAGTCTAGTAATGTTAAAAGTTCATATTGTGACATTTTTGTATCCCTAAAAAAATGAGATAGCTTTTAAAATCATCATTTTGATCAAAATTTAATAGTAATCAATTAATTACAAGCTCAATGGTAATTTTAAAAGTTGCTTCATTTTTAGAGTCACACAAGAAAGACACAAAAGTAACTTCTAGCATTATTCGATTAAAGTCTGTTTGAAATTGCGTTAAAGTGTTTAAAAAGTGTTTTTAGTATATAAAATGGTGTACCAAACAAAAAATTGGTATGTTTGGTTAAAAAAATTCAAAACAACTGCTTTGAGTTTTTTTTTTCCTCTAAAAAAATACCAAAATGAATTTTTGGGAAAAGTTAAAAAATGAAGCTTTTTTTCAAAAAAAAAAAAAAAAAAAAAAACTTTTTTTTAGCTTTAAAAGCTCTATTTCTCAACGTAATCTCAAATACGCTCTTTATGTTAGGAAGTTTAAAAAGTACCTAAAAACAGATATATTTAGGAAAAAAGAAATTTCAAAAGTATTTCTATGATTTTTTTTACTCTAAAAAGTGTCAAAATGCTTGGGAAAAGTTCTTTCTAAAAAGCTCTTTTTGACATTAAAATCTCTTTTTCTCAACGTAATTCAAACATGCTCTAAGGGAGCTTAAAAATGTTTTTTAGTACTTAAAAAGTTGTGCTAAACAAAAAGCTGGTCTATTTAGTAAAAAAATTTTAAAAGTATTTATTTGACTTTTTTACTCTAAAAATGACAAAAAACACTTTTAAAAAAAGCCTAAAAATAAAGCCTTTTTTTCCCCTAAAAACTCTTTTTGTCTTTTAAAACTCTATTTGCAAAGACAATCCCAAATTAAGTTTTTCTATAAGTGCGTTCTGAGTTTTTTTATTTTTTTTTACTTTTTAATTTTTTTAATTTTTTTTTTTAATTTTATAGAAAAAAGCTAGAAGTATTTTTTAAGAATTTTAATAAAAAAATCAATATATTACGTACTAAAAATACTTTTTAAAATCCTTAACTTAATTCTAAACAGATTTTAAGAACATCCTATTTGATATACTCTGATGGGATTTTGCGGGTCATGTACATGGTCTGCTTTCCGTCAAACTAACCGGCTGTAAGTGTCACATGGCCTATAGGTCTGAAGCAAGATACACTGAAGTTTTGAAGCAGCAATATCCTAGTCAATTAACCTCCTCCATTTGGGACAGATGTAATAAATGTCAGCTGGACTTGACTTGAGTTGACTTGACTAGAGAGTCGAAACAACGCGGTTTTTAGACTGTGGAAAATGTAACAATACGGTCGGCATTTTTCATAGGAAAGCTCGTGATATTGTCGCAATGCTTAGCAATAAAATTAATTGTAGTTCTATCTTGTCTCTAACAACTTGCTTTCTTGAATGTGAGTGATACAGCGATGTCAAATATAGTTAACAACAAGCCACTAGTTTGTTCTCTAATTGGTGCAATAGTTTTAGTTATGAATGGTCGGTAACATTTAAAAATATGGTCATAAGCATCATATATGGTCCATAACATTATTCAATTGTGTATTGAATCTTTGGGTCTTTAGCCATGTAATTTGGTATTACAATTTCTGATGTGTATCATGAAAAATGGATTTGTAACTGGAATTCAAAATAATAAGATCAACTTGTCACATCTAACTACCAACAAAAGGTGCATTTGTAGTATAACAACACAAAAAAAACGTTAATAGTTACCACTCTAAAATGATTAGCCACATCTAATAATCAACAAATGACGCATTTAGTTCTTTTGGAGTAATAATATATATATAGATAGCGCTTTTTTTTAGTCGTTACAAATGGTATGAGAACAACATAGTAACACCATATGGCGCTGAGGCACTCATGACATGAGCTTAATGAGAATGTCAGAAATTTGAATAAAGGAGATTGTGACACTCCAACAAATCCTACATTAGGAACATGGATTGCCCATTTTAAGTGAATAGATTATAAGAGGCACTAAGAAGTGTTAGTCACACATTGATTCTAGGCGAGTTTTGATTACAACACTCTTTTAATTGTAAATGAATGAAATTGAGAATGAGAAATGGATTGTTCTATATTGAATAATATAAGCATTCCAGCAGGTGCTCAACCTCCTTTTACAAATTAACCGATTACCAAAATTGAATGATCAATACATCTCTTGGGCTTTGTTTATAAAGACCCTTACAATTACTAGAAAATGAAAATGTGACCCACCGGGCCACCAATCAATAATCAATAAAAAAAATGAAATACCTTTGATGACCAGATCTAGGCCATTCATATATATTTTTTTAATAAGGGGAGGGAAGGGTCGTAATTAGGTTTATATATCCTACGAGAAATGAATGGTATACTGAAGGATTTAGGTGGAAGGCTTTTATCATATTATTAGTTCATAAAATAAAAAATAAAAGTACAAAGTTAATTTTCTTTCAAATTAAGTTTGATGATTTTTTTTTTTTTCCAATTCAATCTATTAAATTAATATGTATTCAAACTGCATATAATATAAATCAATTTGTTAATTTCTTCGTGATTTTAATGAAAGTCTAAAATTTTTACCTCAAAAGATAAAAAGAAGAAGAAAAAAAATCATGTGTACTGTATACTTAATTGTGTCATTTTTTTAAAAAGTGCAACTTAATCTTTTTTCACTCGTACGATACGATGTATACTCAATATGTTACATATTATATGGATGATCAACATTGCCTATAAATTCTTAAGGTATTCTACTGAGAATTTTTCTTCAAGTTTCAAATATTATTTTTATATTAAATGATTTAGATTCGATCATATCAGCTTTTCACTTTTAAAATATGAATAAATATGATAACGATTGTTGATCGAGGAAATTAAATAAATGTTGAATTCTTAATATCCTAAGAATTTTAAAGAATCATGATTTAATATGAAGAAAAGAAAGATTTATTACTAGGCTCGTGAATCACATATCTGTGTATCAGTTTTAGGCAAAGTGGTTGCAAAAGTTAATGTGTGGAGAGGTGTGTGTGTGAAAATCAATTTGCCACGTCGAATATTGGCTTTGCATTTATGGTCTTGCATATATATATGATAAGAAATCCCACCCACTACCATGACTTGTTTCTAATGGGAAACCTGTAAGAATTTGACGTGATGGCTATGATAAGGCGAGTTGACCATTGAATTTGTGAAATGCTGAAGTCTTCCTTACGATATTTTTATATTTTTAAAATTAACGTGTTTTTTAAAATTATTAATAAATTTATGATAAATTATTACTAAATTTTAATTTAATACTAATTTTAAAAGCTATATGATTTTTGGAAGGAGACAAATGAGACTTGTAATATTACTCATGAGATTAGGCATTATAGAGTTTTAAAAATACTTTTGGTATCTGTTTTTTTTTTTTTTTTTATCAACATGTCCACACAAAGGAAGTAATAGGGGGATTCGAACTAGTGATCTCCACTTCATGAAGCGTGGTCCACAGCTGATTGAACTACCCATTGAAGAAAATACTTTTAATATCTAAAGTGGTGTGCCAAACAAAAAAATAGACTATTTGCTACAAAAATTTCAAAAGTAGTTATTTGACCCCTTTTTTTTTCCCTCTAAAAAAGACCAAAACAAATTTTTGGAAAAAGCTTAAAAATAAAATTTTTTTCTAAAAAGCTCTTTTGGCTTTAAAAGTTATATTTTTCAACGCAATCTCAATTATGTTATTTGCGTTAATGAGCTTAAAATATACTTTTAGTACCCAAAAAATTATGACAAACAAAAATGTGGTATATTTGGTAAAAAAATTTTAAAATTTCTTTAACTTTTTTAATTGCTTTTGTTTTGTAATGATCGAGAGAAGCGCGTACTTCTACCAATTCGAAAACTGCTCTAACAAATCTTATGAAATGATTTCACAAGTGTATACACAACAAAATCATTTCATAATATTTGTTAGAGCACCGGAGGTCACGTGATAAATCATTTTCAAAGTTCTTTGGCTCCAGAAACAATAAAGCTCTTAAAATTGGTTGAGATATGATCCCATTAGTGCTAATGAGATCTACTTGTGTAATATTGAAGATGAAGAAAGCTACAAGCTTGATTCAGGTAATGGTAGCAAAATAAATTTGATATTTTGTTAATTGTATAAATTATTTGATTGTTTTGATTTTACTAATTCTTTACAAAATTTATTGTGGTAGAAATTATGTCAAATTCTTTCACATATGGCGCGGATTAAGGCTCAACAAATGGACTTTGTCGAATTATATTTTTTCTTTAGTTTTCGATAATTTTTTGCATTTTACTTTATTTTTAATTGATATTTAGTTGTTTGTGGGTTTTTTTTTTTTTTGTACTGATCACTATGCTTATGTTTTATTTATTTGGTTATTGAAGGGTTGAAGGGATCCAATAGAAGGAATGGAAGGATTGTATTTAGTTTTATGTAATTTTTAAATTGAATTGTGAACTTTTAATTTGTTCTTTGTTTAATTGTTTGACTCACCTACCTTGTGATTTACAAAGTATGATTAATAAAAGTAAGTTTAATTGCTATTTGATATTTAGAATGTGTTGTGTTATTCAGAATGTCTTGAAAATTCAAACGTGGAAGTAAAAAAGAAGCAATATGGTCCGCATTTTTTATAGGAAAGCTCGTGAGAAATTGCAGCCGGGTCGAACTCTAAACCCGAAACAGGATCCAAGAACACCACATATATATACTTGGATTGTGCTGCTGCCTCATTATTGCTTCCCTTTTGCTTTTATTCTGCCTTGCTTTGCAGTTCAACAAGGAGAGAGTTGGGTCGGCCAGTGCAATCCCACTTCTACTTGGATTGTGCCAAGCACTTAATTAATTCAAGCTACTTTTAGATCATTCTTCAAATTTAAAAAATTCATAAAAACAAAAAAATGTCATTTAACAAATTTAACTCTAGTTGATAATATTGCCCTCTAAATATAAACGGTTCGAAAGTGAAAATTATTTATTTTTAAATATTCTCTCTCTTTCATACTACATTTTCTTTTTTTCTTTTTTCTTTTTTTTGTCTTTCTTTCAATTAAAGTAGATTTTTAATGCAAATGGCCAAAAGTTGGTTTCATTGATCAATAAAATATAATATTTAATTAAAGTAAACAAATATAATATTTAAGGTTTCAACTTAGACTTATTTTCTAAGTTGAAACCTTGTCAAGTTTTTTCTTCCCACTTGTTTTTGGTACTCTTACGGGACCTATGCAAAGCCAGTAATTATCCATTTTTTCTTAGGATGAAAGTGAGAAATAGAGTGCAAAATGAGAGGGGTTAATTGTTTAGCAACAGGGGATAATATATGTTAAAAAAAAAAAAAACAGAGACAAAACAGGCGATTCCATTTTAAATTTTATTGACAGGCAGTAAAATTCACATCAAAGATCAAAAGCTTCAGCGGATAATAGAAAAGAAATACTTGGGTAGATGCAACCGGAACTTGTTCAATCCACCGCATAGAAAAGAACCGTATAAAAATAAGCCGATAACAGGACACCAAAATTGACCCCAAAAGAGAAAGAAAAAAGCCTCCTCTAAATTCTCTCTGGCGTGTTTCACGTAAAGCAAGCTGTGTTTAAAGGTACTGATTAAAGATTATTGGCATGATCATCTTTTTGACTCATGAAAAATTATTTGGAATGGAGATCTAGTCCAAACAACACGTGCGGTTTTTAGACTCTGAATTTTATGTTTTTTGTATTAGCTAATTTTATGCATAGTTAAGACATTGTAACAATTAGTAATTAATTAGTAATTTGTGAGGGTAGAGTAGTAGTGTTTGTCGATTAGTTGGAAAAAGAGTGAAGCTCGAAAGAAGAAGAAAGCCTTGTCTAAATTCTCTCCGGCGTGTTTGACGTGCAAATTTTCATTGAAATGGATCTCTTCCAACTCTCAGTGTCAAATAACTATCTTTATAAACAAGTCAGTCTTAAAATCTTAAACATCAACTAGTCAAATCGGTCGAGCTATAGGTCCGAAGCAACATACACTGAAGTTTTGAAGCTTCATGATTTTAATGAAAGTCTAAAAAAATCATGTACACCTGTGATATATTTTTTTTTAAGTAATACGATGTATACTCAATATGTTACATATTATATGGAGGACCCACATTGCCTATAAATTCTTAAGGTATTCTGCTGAGTATATTTCTTAAAATTTCAAATATTATTTTCATATTAAATGATTCAGATTTAATCCTATATTCCTATCAGCTTATCACTTTTAAAATATGAATAAATATGATAACAATTGTTGAGGAAATAAATCATTTTGGGACAGATGCAATAAATGTCAGCTAGACTTGACTTGACTTGACTTGACTGGAGAGTCGAAACAACGCGGTTTTTAGACCGTGGAAAATGTAACAATATGGTCGGCAACATTTTTCATGGGAAAGCTCATGATGTTGTCGCAATGCTCAGCAGTAAAATTGCAGTTCTACTTTATCTAACAACTTGCTTTCTTAATGTGAGTGGTACATCGATTCAAACATGGTTAACAACAAGCCACCAATTTGTTCTCTAAATGGTGTAACAGTTTTAGTTATGAATGGTCGGCAACATTTAAAAATATGGTTATAAGCATCATATATGGTCCATAACATTATTCGATTGTGTATTGAATCTTTGGGTCTTTAGCCATGTAATTTGGTATTACATTTTCTGATGTATATCATGAAAAATGGATTTGTAACTGGAATTCAAAAGAGTAAGATCAACTTGTCACATCTAACAACCAACAAATGGTGCATTTGTGGTGTAACAACATAGGAAAAAGGGTAATCGTTATCACTCCAAAATAATTAGCCATGTATAACAACCAACAAACGGTGCATTTAGTTCTTTTGAAGTGATAATTCATTATAGACAGCGTTAGATGCCTCAATTGTTCTGTTGCCACTGTACATAAGTTGCTACAGAACATACTTTTGGTTTTGGTTACAACACTCTTTTAATACAATGTTTTCTGGAGTACATATGTATCGATGTCAATTGATTGTTTTAGATTATCGATCGTATTGTTTTATCCTCCTTCTTATGTTTTAACTTCACAGTCAAAAATACAGGATGTAAGTGAGAAATGGAACGCCAAATAAGAAGAATTAATAATTAGCAACATGAAAAAATAAAAAATAAAAAACAAAACAAAAACAACTATACAATCGTAAATACAAGAACAAAAAGAGGCAATTAGGCAATTTTGTGATATTCCTGCTAATAATTATTTAATAATAGTCATCATATTATGGAACAAAGAAGATGTTTGATAAAAAGCTGAATATACCACTTGTAACAGTTTTACTGGTTATTGTACGTATTGATTTCAATGATGTATTGAATTGTAAATGAATGGAATTGAGAATGAGAAATGGATTATTCTGTATTGAATATAAGCATTCCAGGTGCTCAACCTCCTTTTACAAATTAAACCGATTACCAAAATTGAATCAACAATACATCTCTTGAAATTAAGGAGATAATTCCTCAAGGAGTCGTTGTTATTGTTGGAAAACGAAATGATTACGATTACGATGAGTCAGCTACTCATTCCGGGTCCCCTTTTTACTTGGAAATTATTGTAACCACCAGTTTCTCTAGACTTTCTCAATGTAGATCTTGGAAAAGGATGTCGTTGAATAGAAAATGAAACTTATACATTTATTGCTAGAAAATGAAAAAATGAACATGTGACCCAACGATCAATAATCAATAAAAAATGATAAACCTTCGATGACCAGATCTAGGCCACTTGTATATTTTTTTAATATGGGGAGCTGGGGAGGGGAGGGTTTATATGGGGGGGGCCGGGGGGGGGGGGGGGGGGGGGGGTGGAAATGGATGGTATAATGAAGGATTTAGGAGGAAGACTGGTAGACATACTGAGTTAAGTTTTTTTCAAATGGAGTTAGATGAATTTCTTTCAAATCAGTCTATTAAACTGAGCCTTAGACATATTGGAGTAAGTTTGAATGGAAAATTAATAATCCAGTATTCATGAAAGATATTGTTTCTTCATGATTTTAATGAAAGTCTAAAAATTTTACCTCAAAAGAAAAAAATCATGTATACCTGTGATATTTTTTAAAAAGTAATACGACGTATACTTAATATGTTACATATTATATGGAGGATCCACTTTGCCTATAAATTCCTAAGGTATTCTACTGAGTATATTTCTTAAAATTTCAAATATTATTTTCATATTAAATGATTTAGATTTAATCATATCAACTTATCACTTATAAAATATGAATAAATATGATAACGATTGTTGAGGAAATAAATTAATGTTGAATTCTTAATATCCTAAGAATTTTAAAGAATCCTAATTTAATACGAAGAAATGTACATGAATCCCACCTGCTTACCATAAGTCGAGTTGACTTGTTTACATTAATTAGGAGACTAGAGTAATGCTACGTACAATTGTAGTTCTTACATTATTTTTGTCTCTTCAAATTGCCTTGATTTTTAAAATTATTATTAAATTTTAATAGTAATTTTAAAAGTCACATTATTTTTGAAGAGACACAAAGGGTACTTGTAGTATTACTTATGAGACTAGCATCGAGTAATGCTAAAAGTTTATTTTGTGTCCTTTTTGTATTACTCAAAAAATAAGAGGACTTTTAAAATCATCATTTGAATAAAATTCAATAGTAATCAATTACAAGCTCAATGCTAATTCTAAAAGTCACATCATTTTTAGAGTCACACAAGAGATATACAAGAGTGACTTATAACATTATTCGACTATAGTCTGTTTGAAATTGCATTAGAGAGTTTAAAAAGTACTATTAGCATAACAAAGGGTGTAACAAACAAAAAATTAGTCTGTTTGAAATTGCGTTAGAGAGTTTAAAAAGTACTATTAGCATAACAAAGGGTGTAACAAACAAAAAATTGTTCTGTTTGGTAAAAAAAATTCAAAACAACTTCTTTGACCTTTTTTTCCTCTAAAAAAAAATTCAAAAACACATTTTTGGAAAAAGTTTAAAAATAAAGCTTTTATCTGAAAAACTCTTTTTGGCTTTAAAGGCTATATTTCTCAACGCAATCTCAAATATGCTCTTTGCGTTAGTGAGGTTATATTTAGTAAAAAGATAAAACTTGCAATTATTAATATCTTTAACTTGATGATGGTGCACAATGGTTATATGTTCCCTGAATATGCTTTAATTTAGAAGGCCTCTGTTCAATCAAATCCGATGTCTTTAGTTTTGGCGTACTATTGTTGGAAATTGTGAGTGGTAGGAAGAATACTGGTTTTTATCAAACCAACTCTCTCCATCTGATTGGATATGTAAGTATCTTGTTTGCATCATTTGTTCTAGAAATTGGAAACACTTATTTACTTTGATTTAGAGTTGGGAGTTGTTGAGAAAATATGCATTTATCGTTATTAAAACAAAACTAGTCCTCCATTTTTGAAATTTAGAACACGAAGTATAGTATAGAACGTATTAATGGTCTAAAAAGCTTAAGCTAATAGAAAATTATGTATTTAATCACTTACCATCATTCAAACATCCTGTAATTTTCCTTCTTTTTTTTTTTTTTTTTTTGGAATTTTAAGGCATGAGAATTATGGACAAGTGATAGGGGATCAGACTTGGTGGATCCACTACTTGATGGTATATCCTCTATGCAGATGGTACTGAGATATGTTAATATAGCTCTCTTATGTGTTTAAGAAAGTGTAGAGGATAGACCGAATGTCTGACGTTATTGCCATGCTTAGCAATGAAAATGTATGTCTACCTTATCCCAAAGAACATGCTTTCTTAAACGTGAGAAGTATGTCAAAGACAAACACAGTTAACAACAGGCCACTAATATGTTCTCTGAATGGTGCAATGATTTCAAACATGGAAGGCCGATAACATTTGAAAATTGAGCCATAAGCGTTCATATTCTTAGAGTAAATCGTCATAAAACATTCAATCTCTTTACTTATGGTCAGTAACATTATTCCGTTGTGTATTGAATCTTTGGGTCTTTAGCCATATAATGTATTACAGTTTTTAATATGTATCATGTAAAAAGCGTGGAAATCTTACCCCACAAGAGCAGCTATTGATTCTTGAACTCCACTCCAAGTGGGATAATAGGTTTTATTTCAATCTTATGTTCAAAATTTTCTCATCGCTCTTATTCTGTGAACTAGAATTTGTTGGTATATTTATATTCATGGTCTTATTTTTGTAGTGTTAGTTAATGTTCTTACTATTCTACCATTAAAGTTGCAATATCCTCATTTACCCTCCAAAAGACAAAAATATCCCTAAAACCCAAAAATAAAAGGCAAAAAAAAAAAAAAAAATCAGTAAAACTAACCGACCCATATATGGCGTGGCTGCGATATATATATATTTTATTTGTTGGATTTTTGGGGTGTTTTTGTCTTTTTGAAACTTTTATGGGTATTGTTGTCTTTTTTTAGGGCAAAAAGGGCACATGGCAACTCCTTTGGTAAATCGGTAGGGTACATTCACTAAATAAAATAAACTAAAATAAAATAATTAGGACATTGCAAATGAGGTTGTAAATTGAGAAGATTAAGTATGGTTGCTCTTTTCTCTTGTTTATTTTTTCAATTGATTTTCCACTCCACATCCAAGAAACAAAATAAGGTTAGAGAGAAATGGGGAAAAGCATTGAAACCAAGACAATCAACAATCAATCAAGCTACTGTTGAGTATTTTCTGTTATGTTAGATTTATTTCTGCATAATATTTTGTGAAACATCTATACAATCGGAATATGTGTTAATTGGAGTCAATTAGGGTCTTTCAATTGATATCAGAGCGGGTTCACTCAGTGAAGGACTTATTTCCTGAGTGTGATCCAAGACTCCATATCAAATGTTTCATACTTTTACTCTTAACTCTCTTCCCGTCTATGATGGAACGAATTATACGCTTTGAAAAATTCATATGAGAGCGTACTTTAAATCCAACGTTTGGCATATTGTCGAAGCTGGATGGACTCGTCCAGACAGAGCAATAGTCGAATGGACAACGAAGGAAAAGTTTGTTGCTACTGATAATGATAAAGCTATAAATGCTATTTTCATATTTGTCTCAAATGAGGGATTTTCAAGAATTTCTTGATGTGAGATAGCTAAGAAAGCTTAGGAAACTTTAGAAATCACTCATGAAGGAACTAAGGTTGTAAGAACTTCAAAAGTTCAAATATTGGTCTCTCAGTTTGAAAAGATTAAAATGCATGAAGATGAAACTTTTGATGAATTCTACTCAAAGCTTAATGTCATGATCAGAAACTCTACTATTAATTTAGGAAAGAAAATCTATTCTACCTAGTAATACTATTCTTCCTACGATTTACTACTCTATTATTTTACTAATTACCACTCTCCGTAACACCATAAATTTTTCAAGAATTAAAATCATTGGCTAAAATGAATATTAAAATAATATCATCATCAAAATATTCTATTTAAATAACTTTGAAAATTCTTAAGCGCTACAGAATGACTACTTCATTTAAAAAAGAGAATAGCTTTTATCATGAATGAAAGAAGGTTTAATAGAATAGCTTTGGTCTTAGAGCATATAATAAGGCTCTCACACTCAAAATTGTTGTTCTAAGAAAAAGGTTTAATAGAATAGACATTCAGCGTATCAAACGTAACTTAAGACTTGAACGATTCAAGTCGTAAAACTACTAACATGGAAAATAAATGTTAACAGCAGAGATGCAAGAAATGTAAGCATAAATCTGCTAACTAGGAATGCTTGACAGTTTGCAGAGCGTAGACAACGCGGTTTTCCCTTGACTTGTGGAAAAATCAAAGGAGAAAAAAAGCTCACGAGAGCGTGCAGCCTGGGGGAATCCAAAACACAAGACAGGATCCGAGAACACCATATATATATACTTGTGCAAAGAGCAGTCTTTGCTGCCTGATACAAATATGGGCCGTAGAATTTCCCTTCTTATTGCTTCCCTGCTGCTTTTATTCTGCCTCGCTTTTCACTTCACCAATGCTACTACTATCCGACCAGGCCAATCACTAAACACCTCGGAGACCATTGAATCTGCCAACAGAATGTACGAACTTAGTTTCTTTACTCAAGGAAACTCGGCAAAGTATCACGTGGGAATATCGTTCCGTCATTTTGCTGATCGCAACGTACTTTGGGTTGCAAACAGGGAGCAGCCATTCCCAAATTCCTCTGCCGTTCTTACCCTCAACCCGGATGGGAATCTTGTAATATCTGATGGCAGTTTGTTGTATGTCGTGGCAAACACTTCAGGTGGCAACGACACCTATGCCACGCTATTAGATAATGGTAATCTTGAACTGAAAAACAGGGCATCAGAAGTTTTGTGGCAAAGCTTTGACCATCCTACCGATACTCTTTTGCCCGGAATGAACGTTGAAGATGATAAGACAGGATGGTCATTAACAACATGGAAAAATAATGAAGACCCTGCTCCTGGTATTTTCTCTCTGCATCTGGGTTCTCGGAAAGAACTCATCATAAGGGAGGGGTCTAAACCATGCTGGAGTAGTCCACTCATTGGTGGACTAGCTGATAAATTCGAGATTGATGGGGAGAACATTTCCTACACTAATAGTAATAATCATCTTTCTGAATTTAGAAGAGTGTCGTTGAGTATAACGGGGGAGCTTCAACTGCAGACATGGTCGCCAGACAATTTACAATCTTCTGAAGACTTGTCCGGATCACTAAAGTGTGGGGCTTATGCTTTCTGCGGTGAATTCACCATGTGCAATGAGGCAGCCGTTGAGCCATGTGACTGTTTGCCAGGATTCAAAGCCTATGCAGCCAATTCTAATAAAGGATGTAAGAGAAAAACAGATTTGCCGTGCAGAGATGATGTTCAGAAACATGGGTTTCGTCGAATGTCTATGATTTATTTGCCCAGTAATCCCCAGCAGTTGCAGTACGTTGGCAATGCTTCACAGTGCGAATCAGCTTGCTTGAAAAACTGCGAGTGTACTGGTTATGCTTATGATCAAGAGCATGGCTGCCTAATATGGGAAGGTCCTCTGTTAAATCTGAAACAATTCTCAGAAGATAATACATATAAACAAGACTTCTATTTGAAACTTGCTCGTTCGGACTTGGCTGTTGAAGGTATTTCTGTTATGGTGTCTTCTTCCTTTAATTAATAAGTTTTCTGACTGAAATTTTTGTTGTAGAGATATCTCCAGGCATTGCCAATTTGTATATCAATTCGTGATGCAAAGAACAATGTCTATTAATTATTTATTCCTCTGGTTTCCTTTTGCAGACACAAAGAAGGATAACCTATTAAAGTTAATTGTCATTCCGATTGCAGTGGTTGTTGCATTGGGCCTTATTGTTTATTATGTGAGGAGGAGAAAGCTCAGGAGCAAGGGTGAGTAAATAATTTTTCACAGGGGAAATGCTATGTATTCTTCTATTGTTCTCTTGATGTCCTCCCAACTGTGATGTGGCTTTTAAAATTATTATTGAATTTGAGATTATCATTATTAGCTTTTAATATATTAATGATTTTAAAAATCACATCACAATTGGGAGGACACCATGAGTACACTAGAAGAACACCTAGCATTTTCCTTTCCACAACATTGTTTTAGCAATGCTACATATATATCCTTAAATATGTGTTGTTCTAAAATACAGGGGAGGATTTGTTACGGTTAGATTTGGGCACAACCCGAAAGGCTAATAATTCAGAGGATGAAGTTGGTACAAAAAGACAAGTCCAAATGCCATTATTTAGTTTCGCAAGTGTTTCTGCTGCAACAGACAGTTTCTCAGCTACAAATAAGCTCGGAGAGGGTGGTTTTGGACCTGTTTACAAGGTATGCTTCAATGTCCCTAAACACAATGCTTTGGATATGGAATATAAGTAAAAACTTGACACTTCACCAACTAAACCTTGCCCTGTTAACAAGCACAAACAGGCACATGCTACTTTTGTTGCTGTGAAGCCACTCATTATACCAATTCATATAAACTTTTATTATGTGCGAGATTTGGAAGATAAAATTTTGTTTCGTGTGTGTTATTATATGTAATTGGATATGTAATATATGTTTGTCCATCAATTAATAGTTAATGTTGAGTATGTATGAGTTGAAAAGATTGAGACCCACCTTGAAAAGATATCACAAGTTTGAGTGATTAATATAGCATAGTGATGGTCAAATTCATAGGTTTAAGTTTTTGAGTTGAGTGGTGTCCCAACTCCTAAGGTGTCAATGCATTGATTTTTCTATGCTTGAATCCGGAATGTCGGTCTCAAGTCTTGGCTCAAGGACCAAAGATTCCACAACAACAAAATGTTTTGCGTCCAATTCTTGTTTCTCAAAAAAGAGTTGTTTGTTTTAGAGATAAAAATGGTTAGTCTTTATCATTGGTAATGGATTTCTTATTATGTAGCTTACTATTTTATTATTTTATGTATTTTTCACAATAAAAAATAATTTCAGGGAATATTACTTGGAGGGGGCGAAGTAGCTGTAAAAAGGCTTTCAAAAAGATCTGGGCAAGGTTGGGAGGAGCTAAAAAATGAAGCGATGCTCATAGCCAAGCTCCAACACAAGAATCTTGTTAGACTTTTGGGCTGCTGCATTGAAGGAGATGAAAAGATACTAGTTTATGAGTATATGCCCAATAGAAGCTTGGATTTCTTACTTTTTGGTTTGTAATATCTCACATTTATATTTATATATATATATATATATATATATATATATATATATCGAATTCTTCTATTATGTTTGATTTTTATAATCATTTGCATGTGACTTACTGATTGTCAATTTACTCATATGTAAAGCAGATTCAGAAAAGTGCAAGATATTAGATTGGAGGACTCGTGTTGGAATCATTGAAGGAATTGCTCAAGGACTTCTTTATCTTCATAAGTATTCTAGGTTAAGGATTATTCACAGGGACTTGAAGCCTAGTAATATCTTGTTGGACATTGATATGAATCCCAAAATATCAGATTTTGGAATGGCAAGAATATTTGGAGGAAATGAGTCACAAGCCAATACGAATAGGATTGTTGGCACTTAGTAAGTAACACAAAGGGAGCTTCTGAATTATAAACGCCAACATGATACTATACATGTGAGTAGACATTCACTTAAAACATGGAATTACTGATATTTTTAACTTGATGATGGTACACAGCGGTTATATGTCTCCTGAATATGCTTTGGAGGGCCTCTTTTCAATCAAATCCGATGTCTTTAGTTTTGGCGTCTTATTGCTAGAGATTGTGAGTGGCAAGAAGAATACTGGTTTTTATCAACGTGATTGTCTCCATCTTATTGGACATGTGAGTATCTTATTTGTATCTTTTGTTGTAGAAATTGAAAGCACTTATTTACTTTAATTTATAGTTGGGGGTTGTTGAACAAATGTGCATTCACTGTTAACTAAAACAAAATTAGTCCTATGTTCATGAAATTTTGTTGGTTTCAAAAGCTTAAGCTAATGGACAATTATGTATTTAATCATTTACCATTATTCTAACATCATCTAATTTTCCTTCTCTTTTGGGATTTTAAGGCATGGGAATTATGGACAAGTGATAGGGGATTGGACTTGGTGGATCCACTACTTGATGATATATCCTCTATGCAGATAGTATTGAGATATGTTCACATAGCTCTTCTCTGTGTTCAAGAAAGTGCCGAGGATAGACCAACCATGTCTGACGTTGTCGCCATGCTAAGCAATGAAAGTACAGTTCTACCTTATCCCAATGAACCTGCTTTCTTGAATGTGAGAAATATGTCGAAAGCAAAGCCAATTAATAGAAGCAGGTTAGAAATATGTTCTGTGAGTGGTGCAACACTTTCAATTATAAAAGGCCGATAACATTTTCAAGTCCAGCTATAGCGTAAATTGTCAAAAAACATTCAATCTTTTTGCCTATGGTCTATAACATTATTCAATTGTGTATTGAATCTTTGGGACTTTAGCCATATAAACTGGTATTACAGTTTCTGATATCTATCATGAATAGTTGTTTATACTTCTTTAATAAACACATTATTTTAAAGATCGATCTGCGTTATTACTAAATAATTGCATTTTAAAAATTGCGTTTTCATCTATAGCTATTGAAATTATTTTTTTTTCAAACAGCACATTTCGAAACTGCAAACTATACAGACACTTAAAGTCGCTTTAGTAAAAACACACTACAACCCACAGAGAATTCAAAGAACACTATTTTCTCGGGCCAAAAAAAAAAAAAAGTGAGAAGATTATGGAGGCAAATGAATCCTGGAACTACATATTAAAATGAGAACGTACATCAGAAAAATTACAAATCTTCCAGAATCCATATGAAAATAGTGATATGACAAAGTTCTTCTCCACTAAAAGCCAGATGAAATTCTATGAAACTCACCTTCACACCAAAGATTTCAACAGCTTACACATACAAAACACACATTCCATATAAATATGAAACCAAGAGCTGAACATTTCCCTAAAATTTTCTTTACATGCATAATTCATAATACGCAGTTGATAAAAATCCAAATAAAGACCATCTTCCATGAGTGTAAAAAAAGAAGAAGAAAGTGTATCATCTATTACAAATGATCTTCTTTCTCTACTGTCTGGACTTTACTGGTGTTAGAAACTCCCAAGCGTTATTCTAACCTAAGATGCCAGGTCAGGCAAATTAAGACCATGGGACCATGGCTCCAACTGCAAAATAGAACATGCCACAATCCCATGGTACATCTTCATTGTGTTCTTACGTACAAACTCGGACAGAGGGACAGAAAAAACTAAGTTATTACAGAAACATATCAGCTTTCCTAAGCATCACCTTACATACTGGCTTCAGCACCAAGTATTTGTAACTGCAATAAATTATCAACATCCCGTTAATCTTTGCTGGCCGCAATAACAAAAGCAAAATTGAAATCAAGGGTCGATTGAAGCAAATAGAAAGGGTTAGTCATCGCTTAAAACAAAAGGTTTTAGTGAGAATGAATTACTCTCTCTAGGAGAAGATGGTAATCATACAAAGAAAATAATCAAGAGGAAACTACACTTATCCCTCTTATACTACCACTCAATTTGCAATGTTCTCCCAAAACTTCAAAAAAGTTGCAATGTACCCTACCAATCTACAAATCCCCATTTAAAATGAAGTTGAAACTTTTTAAATAGCCTCATCAGCCAAAATACCTAATTACATTGCACTTACTCTAAGTAACTTATACCAAACAGAGTAGGATTTTAAAACCATTCATTTGCATTCATACAGCCCACTTGGAAGAAAAAAAAATCTGCAAAAATTGCCTGTTTGAGGGCAGAGAAAGTAATGGAAAAATATAGGAGCTGACAAATAGCTGTAAAATGTAAATTGCGTTTTCTATCTTTTATTTCCATTGACCTCTGGGAAGGATAATGGACTAGAGGAAGTTTATTAAGCAAAAATTAGTTGATGGAGATGGGCTTGATAGCAAGCATATTACATAATGAATGTTACCAGTATCTAGCAACTTCTAACATGAGTGTTTAATAAAAATTATATACTCTTCCAACTAAGCGATGGATAGAAGTCAGATGCCATAATTTTTTTTGTTTTTTTTTTTTTTGATAGGTGGATGCCAAAAATATTATTTTTGACAGGTTTAACCTTCTTCATGACTAGGCAAAATTTGTTAATAGACACGAGACTTCAATTTCTACGTCTCCTGGAAAATTTGCTGATAGACTTATGTGTTTAAGTTTTGATGAAACTAGATTTTTTTTTTTTTTTTTTCCAAGTTGTAACCTTTTTGATTAAACTAGAAACATTTTCTAAGTTGTAAGCTTGTCAAGTTTTTTCTTCCCACTTGTTTTTGGTACTCTTACAGGACCTATGCAAAGCCAGTAATTATCCATTTTTTCTTAGGATGCAAGTGAGAAATGGAGTGCAAAATGAGAGGGGATAATATATCTTAAAAAAAAACAGAGACAAAACAGACCCTTAGGCAATTCCATTTCAAATTTTATTGACAGGCAGTAAATTTAAGATCAAAGATCAAAAGCTTCAACGGATAATGGAAAGAAATATTTGTTGAGAAGTACTCTCACATTACCTGTGGACAAGATTTTGAGCATGTTTATAAGAAATTGGTAACCCTTTCTTATTGAATCGGTTTTATGAGATGAGTTAGCCCACAAATTTCTTTATGGTTCTTCATGGTATCAGAGCCTACCATAGAATGAATTGGAGCCCACACTACTTATCCCGTGACAAGGATTAGGAAAAATATCGGGCGGTACATGAGTGAGAGTGTTAAGAAATAATCTCACATTGTATGTGGACAAGATCTTTGGCATATTTATAAGAAATTGACAACTCTTTTTTATTGAACCGGTTTTATGAGATGAGTTAGGCTCACAAATTTATTCAATACTTGGGCTGATTAAACCAGAATTTCTTCAATCCACCCCATAGCAAAGAACGGAATAAAATAAGCCGATCACAGGACACCAAAATTGACCCCAAAAAGAAAAGAAAAAAGAAAAAAGAAATCCTTCTCTAAATTCTCTCTGGCGTGTTTGACGTGCAAATTTTAATTGAAAAGGATCTGTTCCTCCACTAAGGCAAGGCGAGAAAAGGATTAAAGGTACTCATTAAAGATTTAGGTGGCTTGAAAAGGATTAAAGGTAAGTATCAAACTGACTCTCTCCATCTTATTGGATATGTAAGTATCTGATTTGCATCTTTTGTTCTAGAAATTGAAAACACTTATTTACTTTGATTAATAGCTCGGAGTTGTTGAATAGATGAGCATTTATCGTTATTAAAACAAAATTAGTCCTCTGTTCTTGAAATTTTAGAACAAGAAGTAGAATATAAAACGTCCTCTGTTCTCTCCGTCGTGTTTCACGTTCTCAAAAGTAGGCTTTTGTCGAAACTCGAAAGCAAGACTGATTCCAAAAGCAGATCTCTTCCCAGCTGTCATTGGTCAGGAAGGCGACAAGGATTCGGGTGGTTTAGTGTAAAAGCTCGGAAAGGCCGCATGTTCATATTTTTGACTTAGTACAGTGCCTGGGCAGAGGACCAATTTCACCAATTTGTTGTTGAAATGGTCTAAAATGTCACCAATTTTCTGAGAAACGTTTGGTTGATGAATACTAGTTGGCAATAATAGTGAGTACCGTTAACTAATTAAAAGAATAAAAGTGAATAGGTAAAATGTTTGAATTTACCGTTTAGCTTTTAAAAAAAAAAAAATGCTGGGGATAGGATAACGAGTGGCATCTCAAATGATTGACATATAATTTAAGCGAAGGTGAGTAAGAGTAGTGAATGGTTTGAGGGTGAAGAGTCGTTGAAAAGTCGGCTTGACCGGAGACTCCAAATAAAACAACACGGCTTTTACACTGGAAACTCTTAACGTTAAAGTAGAAACGGTCCCCGCGTTTTTCGTAGGAAAACTAATGTGAAATTGCAGCAGCCTGGTCGAACTCTAAACCCAAAACAGGATATCCAACAACATCATATATACTTGCCTGTGCTGCATTGCATGGCTATAATTAGCTGCCTCATTAATTATCATACAAATATGAGCCGTACAATTGCCCCTCTTATTGCCTCCCTGCTGGTTTTATTCTTCCTTGCTTTGCACTTCACCAACGCTACCTTCACTGATACTATTCAACCAGGTCAATCACTAAAAACCACGGAGTATATTGAATCTGCCGAGGGAAGGTTCCGACTCGGTTTCTTTTCTGCAGGATACTCGACAAAGCCTTACGTGGGAATATGGTTCTATGATATTGTTTCGACCCACAGCATAGTTTGGGTTGCAAACAGGGAACATCCATTCTCGAATTCTTCTGCCGTTCTTACCATGGACCCGGATGGGAATCTTGTAATATCCGATGGCGGATTCTTGCACTTTGTGACTAACACTACTTCAGGTGGCAAAGATACCTACGCCAGGCTATTAGATACAGGTAATCTTATACTCACAAACACGGCTTCAGAAGTTTTATGGCAAAGCTTTGACTATCCTACTGACAATATTTTGCCTGGAATGAAGCTTAAAGATTCTAAAACAGGATGGTCATTAAGATCATGGAAAAGTGGGGGAGGCAATCCAGACCCAGCTCCTGGTAATTTCTCTCTGCAATATCTGGGTTCTCGGAAAGAAGTAATCTTAATGGAGGGGTCTGAACCATACTGGACTAGTTCACTCAGTGGTGTTCTAGCTGATATGTTCGTGATTGATGGGGATTACATCACTTGGCGAAGTAACGACACCAATGTAACTAGAAGATTAGTGTTGAGTATAGACGGGAGGATTCTGCTGCAGTCATGGATAGAAGCTGACCAAAATTGGTACACGTATAACTTATCGCCGTGTGGGGCTTATCCTGTCTGCGGCGTTTTCAGCATATGGAATGCGAATGGAGATGCAGATTCTATATGTGACTGTTTGCCAGGATTCAAAAGAGGAACTACGTTCGCTGGATGTGAGAGAAAAACTGATTTGCAGTGCACCCACGATATTAATGTTCAGAAAGATTGGTTTCTTCGAATTCCTGAAGTTTATTTGCCCATGCATCCACTGCGATTGCAGGTTGGCAATTCTTCGGAATGTGAATCAGCATGCTTCAACAGCTGCTCTTGTAATGGTTATGCTTATGATCAAGAGCATCGCTGCCTGGTATGGGATGTCCCTCTTTTAAATCTGAAACTTTTCTCAGCAGATAATTTATATCAAACAGAGTTCTATCTCAAACTTGCTCCTCCGGACTTTACCAAAGGTTAGAAAAATCGAAAAACAGAGTTCTGCGGTTGTTGGTGACTAACTTTGCCGTTTATCAATTTGCATATCGATTTGTATATCAATTCGTACACAAGGAACAACGCCTAGATTATTTATTTCTCTGGTTTCCTTTTGCAGATACGAACTCAACAAATGCAATTGTAAATGATCCAGGACTTCAGAAGAATTTAAAGGTCACAGGAAATAAACAATTATGGAAAATTCTCTTGCCTACCACATCTATTTCGGTGGTTGTTACCTTTGGCCTTTTTGTTCATTATGTGAGGAGAAAGCTCAAAAAGAAGGGTGAGTAAATAATATGTTAAAGTATCTCTTATACACTTAAGCTTTTTGGTTAAGTTGTGATTTAGCACAATTTTATTTTAGCAATCTAAATTTATATATATCCTTAAACATGTGTTGTTCGTCATTCAGGGGATGATTTGTTACTGTTAGATTTAGGCACGACCCAGAGGGCTAATAATTCAGAGCATGGAGGTAGTAGGAAAAGAGAAGTCCAAATGCCATTATTCAGTTTTGCAAGTGTTTCTGCTGCAACCCATAATTTTTCAGCTGCGAATAAGCTAGGAGAGGGTGGTTTTGGACCTGTTTACAAGGTATGCTTCAATGTCCCTAAACACAATGCTTTGGATATGGAATGTAAATAAAAGGTTTGCACTTTGCCAGCTAAACCTTGCCATGTTAGCAAGCACAAACAGGCACATGCTACTTTTGTTGCTGTGTATGATGTGAAACCATTCAGTATACCAATTCAGATAAACATTTATTGTGTGTGAGATTTGGAAGATAAAATTTTGCTTGCGGTATGTGTTAGTTTTATATGTAATTGGATACTTAATATATGTTTGCAGTTGATGTTGAGTATTCACATGTAAGTGTAAAAAGATTAAGGCCCACTTTGGAAGGAGATCACAATATTGAGTGCTTAATATACCATAGTTGTATCCAAGCTCATATGCTTAAGCTTTTGAATTTAGTGATGTAACAACTTGCTATATTATAGTCTCACAAAAAGACTCTAAGGGTGTCAATCTACAACAACAAATTGTTTTGCATTGGACTATTGTTTCTCAAAATGGGTTGTTTGTTTTAGAGTTAAAAAAAAAAAAAGTTTTAGTCTTTATCATTGGCAATGGATTTCTTATGAATTTAGCTTACTATTTTATTATTTTCTGTATTTTTCACAACAAAAAATAATTTCAGGGAACATTACTAAAAGGGGATGAGGTAGCTGTAAAAAGGCTTTCAAAAAGATCTGGGCAAGGTTGGGAGGAGCTAAAAAATGAGGCAATGCTCATAGCCAAGCTCCAACACAAGAATCTTGTTAGTCTTTTGGGCTGCTGCATTGAACGAAATGAAAAGATACTAGTTTATGAGTACATGCCCAATAAAAGCTTGGATTTCTTCCTTTTTGGTTTGTAATATCTCACATTTTGATATATACATATATGTTTTTTATTTTTTATTTTTATTATTATTTTTTTTATGGCCTTTTGCATGTGGCTCACTAATGGTCAATTTACTCATATATGTAAAGCAGATCAAGAGAAGCGCAAGATGTTAGATTGGAGGACTCGTGTTGGAGTCATTGAAGGAATTGCTCAAGGACTTCTTTATCTCATCAATATTCCAGGTTAAGGATTATTCATAGGGACTTGAAGCCAAGCAATATCTTGTTGGACATTGATATGAATCCTAAAATATCAGATTTTGGAATGGCAAGAATATTTGGAAGAAATGAGTCACAGGCAAATACAAGTAGAGTTGTTGGCACTTAGTAAGTAATATAAAGGGAACTTCATAATTATAAATATTAACATAATAGTACACATGTGTGTAGACATTCATGTGAAACATGCAATTACTAATATTTTTAACTTGATTATGGTGCACAGCGGTTATATGTCCCCTGAATATGCTTTGGAAGGCCTCTTTTCAATCAAATCCGATGTCTTTAGTTTTGGAGTCTTATTGTTAGAGATTGTAAGTGGCAAGAAGAATACTAGCTTTTATCAAAGTGATTGTCTCCATCTTATTGGATATGTGAGTATTTTATCTATATCTTTTGTTGTAGAAATTGAAAACACTTATTTACTTTGATTCATCGCTAGGAGTTGTTGAACAAATGTGCATTCAACGTTTATTAAAAAACATAAATAGTCCTTTATTCTTGAAATTTTAGAAAGCTAAGTAGAGTATAAAACGTACGACTAATCTTAAAAGTTTAAGCTAATAGAAAATTATATATTTAATCATTTACCATCATTCTAACATCCTCTAATTTTTTTTTTTTTTTTTTTTTTTAATGAAATTGAAGGCATGGAAATTATGGACAAGTGATAGGGGATCAGACTTGGTGGATCCACTACTTGATGATATATCTTCTATGCAAATGGTATTGAGATATGTTAACATAGCTCTCCTCTGTGTTCAAGAAAGAGCAGGGAATAGACCTTCCATGTCTGATGTTGTCGCAATGCTTAGCAATGAAACTGCAGCTCTACCTTATCCCCAACAACCTGCTTTCTTGAATGTGAGTGGTACGGCGAAGGCAAACCTTGTTAACAGCAGGCCACAAATTTGTTCTTTGAATGATGCAACAATTTCAGTTATGAATGGTCGGTAACATTTAAAAATTTGGCCATAAGCATCATACTATGGTCCATAACATTATTCAATTGTGTATTGAATCTTTGGGTCGTTAGCCATATAATTTGCTATTAAAGTTTTTCACGTGTATCATGAAAAATGGATTTGTATCTAGAATTCAAAATAATAAGATCAACTTGTCACATCTAACGACCAACAAATGATGCATTTGTGGTGTAACGACATAGGAAAAACGCTAATCGTTATCACTCCAAAATGATTAGCCACGTCTAACTACCAACAAACGGAGCATTGAGTTCTTTAATTTTGGAGTGATAATGCATATATAGACAACATTTTCCCTTGGCTGTTACAAAATGGTTTAAAGCAACCTAATAATACCATATAACATTGAGGCACTCGTGATACAGGCATGACAGGGATGTCAGGAATTTAAGTGAGAGAAATTGTAACACTCTATAAATATAGTCCCACATTGGGAACATGGATTACGCATTTTAAGTGGGTAGATTATAAAGTTATGTATCGATTCTCGTACTGTTTTATCTTCCTTCTCATGTTTTAATTTCACAGTCCAAAATACAGGATGTAAGTGAGAAATGGAATGGAACGCCAAATGAAAAGGATTAATAATTAGCAACATGAAAAAATAAAAAATAAAAAATAAAAACTATACAATAGTGTAAATACAAGAACAAAAAGAGGGAATGAGGCAATTTTGTGATGTTCCAGCTAATAATTATTTAATAAAAATATTAAATTTTGACATCATCATATTGTGGAACAGAGAAGATGTTTGATAAAAAGCTGAATACACCACTTGTAACAGTTTTACTGGTTATTGTATTTATTGATTTCAATGGTGTATTGAATTGTAAATGAATGGAATTGAGAATGAGAAATGGATTATTCTGTATTGAATATAAGCATTCGAGTTGCTCAACCCCTTTTACAAATTAAACCGATTATCAAAATTGAATGATCATTACATCTCTTGGGCTTTGTTTATAAAGACCCTTACAGCTACTAACTATAACCATCCACCTGGGCTCACTAACGGATTAACAGAACCCACATGGATCCTATCAACTATAATATGGATAAACCCATTCCGACCCAAGGGCCAAAGGCCCACTAACCTAATACCCATTACCCTTGCACCTTTTGTCCTTAGTCTAAGAACTCTTGCTCGTACATGTGCCACTCAACCATTTATTAAGGGGATTGATTCTTTAAGGATCGTTGTTATTGTTGGAAAACGAAAGGATTATGATTACTATGAGCCAGCTACTCATTCCGGATCCCCTTACTTTGGAATTATTGTAACCACAAGTTTTTTTAGACTTGCTCAACGTAGACCCTGAAAAACGATGTCGTTGAATAGAAAATGAAGCTTTTACATTAAGTGCTAGAAAATGAAAATGTGTCCCACCAATCGATAATCAATAAAGAATGATATACCTTCGATGACCAGATCTAGGTCACTCATATATTTTTTTTAATAAGGGGAGTAGAGGGTCTTAATTAAGTTTATATATATCCTAAGAGAAATGGATGGTATATGAAGGATTTAGGAGGAAGACTTTTATCCTATTATTAGTTCAGAAAAAATAAAAAAATGACAGAGTTAAGTTTCTTTCAAATTGAGTTGGATGAATTAAATTGATACACCTTAGACATATTGAAGTAAGTTTGAATGGAAGATTAATAATCCAGTATTCATGAAAGATATCGTTTCTTCATGATTTTAATGAAAGTCTAAAAAAATCATGTATACCTGTGATATTTTTTTAAAAAGTAATATGATGTATACTCAATATGTTAAATATTATATGGAGGACCCACATTGCCTATAAATTCCTAAGGTATTCTGCTGAGTATATTTCTTAAAATTTCAAATATTATTTTCATATTAAATGATTTAGATTTAATCCTATATTCCTATCAGCTTATCACTTTTAAAATATGAATAAATATGAAAACGATTGTTGAGGAAATAAATCATTTTGGGACAGATGCAATAAATGTCAGCTGGACTTAATTTTTTTTTTTTTTTTTTTGACATTTCCGCACAAGAGGAGGGAAGGGGATTCGAATTAGTGATCTCCGCTTCATTAGGCGTGGTCCCAGCCGATTGAGCTACCTCTTGGAGACGTCAGCTGGACTTAATTGATTTGAGTTGATTTGACTGGAGAGTTGAAACAACGCGGTTTTTAGACTATGGAAAATGTAACAATATGGTCAGCAATACTTTGCATAGGAAAGCTCATAATGTTGTCGCAATGCTTACCAGGGAAATTGCAGCTCTACTTTATCTCTAACAATTTGCTTTCTTAATGTGGGTGGTACAGCGATTGAAACATAGTTAACAACAAGCCACCAATTTGTTCTCTAAATGGTGTAACGGTTTTAGTTATGAATGGTCGGTAACATTTAAAAATATGGTCATAAGCATCATATATGGTCCATAACATTATTCGATTGTGTATTGAATCTTTGGGTCTTTAGCCATATAATTTGGTATTACATTTTCTATTGTATATCATGAAAAATGGATTTGTAACTGGAATTCAAAATAGTAAGATCAACTTGTCACATCTAACAACCAACAAATGGTGCATTTGTGGTGTAATGACATAAGAAAAACGGTAATCGTTATCACTCCAAAATAATTAGCCATGTCTAACAACCAACAAACGGTGTATTCAGTTCTTTTAGAGTGATAATTCATATATAGGCAGTGTTAGATGCCTCAATTATTCTGTTGCCACTGTACATAAGTTGCTACAGAACGTACTTTTGGTTTTGGTTACAACACTCTTTTAATACAATGTTTTCTGGAGTGTATGTATTGATCGATGGAGATTGATTGTTTTAGATTATCGTATTGTTTTATCTTCTTTCTTAAGTTTTAACTTCACAGTCAAAAATACAAGATGTAAGTGAGAAATGGAATGCCAAATGAGAAGAATTAATAATTAGCAACATGAAAAAAAAAAAAAAAAAAAAAAAAAAAAACCAACAACAACAACTATACAATCGTAAATACAAGAACAAAAAGAGGCAATTAGGCAATTTTGTGATATTCCAGCTAATAATTATTTAATAATATTCATCATATTGTGGAACAAAGAAGATGTTTGATAAAAAGCTGAATATACCACTTGTAACAGTTTTACTGGTTATTGTATTGATTTCAATGGTGGATTGAATTGTAAATGAATGGAATTGAGAATGAGAAATGGATTATTCTGTATTGAATATGAGCATTCCAGGTGCTCAACCTCCTTTTACAAATTAAACCGATTACCAAAATTGAATCAACAATACATCTCTTGAAATTAAGGAGATAATTCCTCAAGGAGTCGTTGTTACTGTTGGAAAACGAAATGATTACTATTATGATAAGTCAGCTACTCATTCCAGGTCCCCTTTTTACTTGGAAATTATTGTAACCACAAGTTTCCCTAGACTTTCTCAACGTAGACCCTGGAAAACGATGTCGTTGAATAGAAAATGAAGCTTTTAACATTTATTGCTAGAAAACGAAATGATTACGATTACGATGAGTTAGCTACTTATTCCGGGTACCCTTTTTACTTGGAAATTATTGTAACCACAAGTTTCTCTAGACTTTCTCAACGTAGACCCTGGAAAACGATGTCGTTGAATAGAAAATGAAGCTTTTACATTTATTGCTAGAAAACGAAATGATTACGATTACGATGAGTTAGCTACTTATTCCGGGTCCCCTTTTTACTTGGAAATTATTGTAACGACAAGTTTCTCTAGACTTTCTCAACATAGACCCTGGAAAACGATGTCGTTGAATAGAAAATGAAGCTTTTACATTTATTGCTAGAAAACGAAATGATTACGATTACGATGAGTTAGCTACTCATTCCGAGTCCCCTTTTTACTTGGAAATTATTGTAACCACAAGTTTCTCTAGACTTTCTCAACGTAGACCTTGGAAAACGATGTCGTTGAATAGAAAATGAAGCTTTTACATTTATTGCTAAAAAATGAAAATGTGACCCACCTATCAATAATCAATAAAGAATGATATACCTTCAATGACCAGATCTAGGCCACTCTTTTTTTAATAAGGGGAGGAGAGGGTCTTAATTAAGTTTATATATATCCTAAGAGGAATGGATGGTATATGAAGGATTTAGGAGGAAGACTTTTATCCTATTATTAGTTCATAAAATAAAAAAAATAAATAAAAAAAATGACAGAGTTAAGTTTCTTTCAAATTGAGTTGGATGAATTAAATTGATGTACCTTAGACATATTGAAGTAAGTTTGAATGGAAGATTAATAATCTATTCATGAAAGATATTGTTTATTCATGATTTTAATGAAAGTCTAAAAAAATCATGTATACCTGTGATATATTTTTTAAAGTAATACGATGTATACTCAATATGTTACATATTATATGGAGGACCCACATTGCCTATAAATTCCTAAGGCATTCTACTGAGTATATTTCTTAAAATTTCAAATATTATTTTCATATTAAATGATTTAGATTTAATCATACCTTTTAAAATATGAATAAATATGATTAAGTTTATTGCGTATACACTTGTGACTATACACAACAAAATCATTTTATAATATTTGTTAGAGCACTGAAGGTCGCGTAATAGATCATTTTCAAAGTTCTTTGGCTTCGAAAACAATGGAAGCTCTTGTATGTACTCAAAATTGGTTGAGATATGCTCCCATTAGTGTGCATGAGTCCTATTTGTATAATATTGAAGATGAAGAAAGCTACAAGCTTGATCCAGCTAATGCATGGTAGCAAAATAAATTTTATATTTTGTTAATTGTACAAATTATTTGATTGTTTTGATTTTAATAATTCTTTAAAATATTTATTGGGGTAGAAATTATGCCAAATTCTTTCACATATGGTGCGGATCAAGGTTTGACAAATGAACTTTGTCGAATTATGTTTTGTCTTTAGTTTTCGATAATTTTTTTGTATTTTATTTTATTTTTACTTGATATTTAGTTTTTTGTGGATTTTTTTTTAATTTTTTTTTTTTTGTTTTACTGATCGCTATACTTATGTTTTGATTTATTTGGTTATTGAAGGGTTGAAGTGATGCAGTAGAAGGAATCAAAGGATTGTATTTAGTTTTATGTAATTTTTAATTTGGTTTGTGAATTTTTAATTTGTTCTTTGTTTAATTGTTTGACTGATCACTTATCTTGTGATTTACAAAGTATGGTTAATAAAAGTAAGTTTAATTGCTATTTAATATTTAGAATGTGTTGTGTTATTCAGAATGTCTTGGAATTCTAACGTGGAAGTAAAAAAGCCGCAATATGGTCCGCATTTTTGATAGGAAAGCTCATGAGAAATTGCAGCCGGGTCGATCTCTAAACCCGAAACAGGATCCAAGAACACCACATTGCAAAATTTGAAATAACCTTTTTTTATCCAGGATTTGGGTTTAGTCATATGACAAAGGAGTGAAATAACAAAATTTTGACCAAAATTAAAAAACTTTCTCTAAATTCTCTATTGGTTATTGTGTTGATTTCAATACAGAACGAATGATTGTTCTGTATTGAATAATATACGCATTCCAGGTGCTCAACCTCCTTTTACAAAGTAAACCGATTACCCAAATTGAATCAACAATACGGGCTTGTTTGGTAAAAGGGTTGGAGTTCGCCTAGACAGTGTTTATCACTATTTTTCAAAAAAATCAATATCAAAACATTCTAACTTTTTTCACTTTTTATATCAAATCATTCATTTTTTATTATTATTCAAATAAAAAAATTATTACAAAACAAAATTTTTTCACTTTTTCATTTTTTTTATACCAAACATTCTTATTTTTTTTCACATCAATATACATCAACTACAGTGTCTAGGTCAACCCATTTACCAAACACCACCTACATCTCTTGGGCTTTGTTTATAAAGACCATTCACCCATGGAATCACTAACCGACTTACAAAACCCATGGATCCTACCAATTATGATATGGACAAACCCATTACAACCCAAGGACGAACACTTAATATACCCATTACACAAGAAAATACGAGTAGAGTTGTTATTGTTGGAAAACGAAAGGATTACCATTACGATGAGTCCGCTGCTCATTTCAGGTGCCCTTATTTATTTTTCATTTCTTGGCACTTTTAAAAAAATATGACTTGTGTCCTTTTCGAATCACTCTAAAAATAATATGACTTTTAAAATCATCATTTGATCAAAATTCAATAGTAATCAATCGCAAGCTCAATTGTAATTTTAAAAGCTACATCATTTTTAAAGTCACATAAGAGGGACACAAGAGTGACTTGTAGCATTATTCGACTAGAGTCTGTTTGAAATTGCGTTAAAGAGTTTAAAAAGTACCTTTAATGAAGCCTTTTTTTTCTCCTAAAAAACTCTTTTTTGTCTTTTAAAACTCTATTTATGAAGGCATTCCAAAATTAAGTTTTTTCTATAAGTACGTTTTGGAATTTTTTTTTTTTTTTTTTATAAAAAAAAGTTAGAAATACCTTTTAAGATTTTTATTAAACAAACTAATATTTTGCATGGTACTAATACTTTTTAAACTCTTTAACTTATAGAATTACGGATTTTAAAACATCGTAATTGATATACTCTGATGGGATTTTGCGGGACATGTACGTGGTGAAGTTGAACATAGGTCTGCTTTTCATCAAACTATGCAGCTAAAAATTTTCACATGGCCTATAGGTCTGAAGCAAGATACAATGAAGTTTTGAAGCAGCAATATCCTAGTCAATTATGTCAGCTGGACTTGACTTGAGTTGATTGGAGAGTCGAAACAACGCGGTTTTTTAGACCTGGTCGAACTCTAAATTATTTAAACATGATATCCAACGACACCATATATTATATATACAATTGTGTGTGCAAAGAGCATTGCAGAGCTGCCTCATTAATTATCATACAAATATGAGCCCTATAATAATTTCCCCTCTTATTGCTTCCCTCCCGCTTTTATTCTGCCTTGCAACTTTGCACATCACCAATGCAGCCTTCTTCACTGGTAGTGATACTATCAGACCAGGCCAGTCACTAAACACCTCGGAGTACATGTATTCTGCCGACCTAAAGTACGGATTGGGTTTCTCCCCTCGACACAACTTCACAAAGTATATCTTGGTTATATATATGGATACGGGCTATGGTATGTACCAAGGCAGAATAGTTTGGGTTGCAAACAAGGAGAACCCATACTTCAATCCCTCTGCTGTTCTTACATTGGACCCGGATGGGAATCTTGCAATATCCGATGGCAGATTGTTGCACGTTCTGACTAACATTTCAGGTGGCAACGATACCTACGCCAGGCTATTACATACAGGTAATCTTATACTCACAAACACGGCCTCGGATATTTTGTGGCAAAGCTTCGACTATCCTAGTGATACTCTTTTGCCCGGAATGAAGCTTAAAGATGCTAAGACAGGATGGTCATTAACATCATGGATAAGTCACACAGACCCTGCTCCTGGTCGTTTCTCCCTGCGTTATCTGGGTTCTCGGAAAGAACTAATCTTAAAGGAGGGGTCGGAACCATACTGGACTAGTTCACTCAGTGGAGTTCTAGCTGGTCTATTCGTGATTGATGAGGAGTACATTACTTGGCCTAGAAACTACACCAATGAAAAAATTAAAAGGATAAGGCTGGATACATACGGGAACCTTCTGCTGCAGAAATGGATGGAAGATAACGAATATTGGTACTCGTATAATTTATCGACGTGTGGAGCTAATCCTGTGTGCGGTGTTTTCAGCATATGCAATGCGACTGCAGGTGAAGATTCTAGATGTCCCTGTTTGCCAGGATTCAAAAAAGGAACTACTGGATGTGAGAGAAAAACTGATTTGCAGTGCAGCGATAATCTTAATAACCAGAGAGATTGGTTTCTTCCGATTCCTGAAGTTTATTTGCCCGCGAATCCACAGCGGTTGCAGGTTGAGCAGGTTTCAGAGTGCAAATCAGCTTGCTTCAACAACTGCTCTTGTAATGGTTATGCTTATGATCAAGAACTTCGCTGCCTTGTATGGGATGGACCTCTTTTAAATCTTAAACATTTCTCATCAAATAATTTATATCAAACAGAGTTCTATCTCAAACTTGCTCCTCCGGACTTCACCAAAGGTTAGTTGTTGGAGACTAATTTTGCTGTTCTTGTGTCATCTTCCTCTAGGCATTGCCAATTTGTATATCAATTCGTAATGCAAAGAACATGCAACGCCTATATTATTTATTTCTCTGGTTTCCTTTTGCAAATACGAACTCAACAAATGCAATTATAGCAGATCCAGGACTTCAGAAGAATTTAAAGGTCACAGGACATAAAAAATTCTGGAAAATTCTCGTGCCTACCTCATCTATTGCGGTGGTTGTTACCTTGGGCCTTTTTGTTCATTATGTGGCGAGAAAGCTCACAAAGAAGAAGGGTGAGTAAATAATATGTTAAAGTACTAATTAAATTATTAAATTCGTCATCTCTTATCAACTTAAGCTTTTTGATTAAGTTGTGATTTACCAGAAGTCTTGAATTTGAAACTTAACTCTATAATCTAAACAATTTAAAATAAAGTGATGATTTAACATAATCATTCACAACTTTATTTTAGCAATCTAAATTTATATCCTTAAACATGCGCTGTTCGCCATTCAGGGGAGGATTTGTTACGGTTAGATTTGAGCACAACCCAAAAAGTAAATAGTTCAGAGGATGGAGATAGTAGAAAAAGAGAAGTCCAAATGCCATTATTCAGTTTTGCAAGTGTTTCTGCAGCAACTGATAATTTCTCAGCTGCAAATAAACTCGGAGAGGGTGGTTTTGGACCTGTTTACAAGGTATGATTCAATGTCCTTAAACGCAATGCTTTGAACAAGAAATATAAGTAAAAAGGTTGACACTTCGTGAGCTAAACCTTGCCATGTTAACAAGCACAAACTGACACATGTCACTTTTGTTGCTGTGTATGCTGTGAAACCACTAAGTATATATACCAATTCAGATAAACTTTTATTGTGTGTGTTAGTTTACATGAAATCGTATACATATATGAACAAAAATGAAGAGGAAGAAATATATATACAAGCGGTGCATTTTTTTACCCCTTTTGACAAATAAAGTGCTGTCTTACTTTTTGGTGCATGACAAATAAACTATGGTGCATGGCAGCCACAAATTAGTTGGTAATTTTGGCAATCAAAGCTTTTCTGTGAAGGAGCCAAAAACTTTTAATATATGGTTGTAGTTGATGTTGGGTATACATATGTGAATGTAAAAGGATTAAGTTTCACATTAGAAAGATATCATAAGTTTGAGTGGTTAATACAACATAATTGTGTCTAAACCCAAAAGTATAAGCTTTTGTGTTGAGCGATATTCTAACATGCTATATTATGATCTCACTTAAAGACTCTTAAGGTGTCAATGCATTGATTTTTCTACATCCGAATCGGGAATGTTGGCCTCTAGCTTGGCTCATGGACTAGAGATTCCACAACCACAAAATGTTTTGCATCCGATTCTTCTTTCTCAAAATGGGTTGTTTGTTTTAGAGTTAAAAAAGGTTTTAGTCTTTATCATTGGTAATGGATTTCTTATGAATTTAGCTTACTATTTTTTTTTAGTAATTTTTACAACAAAAAATAATTGCAGGGAATATTACTAAAAGGTGACGAGGTAGCTGTAAAAAGACTTTCAAAAAGATCTGGACAAGGTTGGGAGGAGCTTAAAAATGAAGCAATGCTCATAGCTAAGCTTCAACACAAGAATCTTGTTAGACTTTTGGGTTGTTGCATTGAACGAGAAGAAAATATATTAGTTTACGAGTATATGCCCAATAAAAGCTTGGATTTCTTCCTCTTTGGTTTGTAATATCTCCCATTTTGATATATATGTTTGTCTTTGATTTTTATGGACCTTTGCATGTGACTTATTAATTATCAATTTACATACATATGCAAAGCAGATCGAGAGAAGCGCAGGATATTAAATTGGAGGACTCGTGTTGGAGTCATTGAAGGAATTGCTCAAGGACTTCTTTATCTTCATCAATATTCCAGGTTAAGGATTATTCATAGGGACTTGAAGCCGAGCAATATTTTGTTGGACATAGACATGAATCCCAAGATATCAGATTTTGGAATGGCGAGAATATTTGGTGAAACTGAGTTACAAGCAAATACAAATAGGATTGTTGGCACTTAGTAAGTAATATAAAGGAAACTTCTAATTTATAAAAATCAACATAAAACTTGCAATTACTAATATCTTTAACTTGGTGATGCTTCACAGTGGTTATATGTCTCCTGAATATGCTTTGGAAGGCCTCTTTTCAATCAAATCCGATGTATTTAGTTTTGGCGTACTATTGTTAGAAATTGTGAGTGGCAGGAAGAATACTGGTTTTTATCAAATTGACTCTCTCCATTTGATTGGATATGTAAGTATCTTATTTGCAACTTTTGTTCTAGAAATTGAAAACACTTATTTACTCTGATTCATAGCTCAAAGTTGCTGAACAAATGTGCATTTATAGTTATTAAAACAAAATTAGTCCTCTGTTCTTGAAATTTTAGAACGCAAAGTAGAGTATAGAACGTACTACTAGTGTCAAAAGTTTAAGATAATAAAACATTATGCATTTAATCACTTACCATCCTTCTAACATCATGTAATTTTCCACTTCTTCTTTGTTTTGGGATTTGAAGGCATGGGAATTATGGACAAGTGATAGGGGATCGGACTTGGTGGATCCACTACTTGATGATATATCCTCTTTGCACATGGTATTGAGATATGTTCACATAGCTCTTCTTTGTGTTCAAGAAAGTGCAGAGGATAGACCGGCCATGTTTGACGTTGTCGCCATGCTTAGCAATGAAGGTGTAGTTCTACCTTATCCCAAAGAACCTGCTTTCTTGAACGTGAGAATTATGTCGAAGGCAAACCCAGTTAACAGCAGGCCACAAATCTGTTCTCTAAATGGTGCAACGATTTCAATTATGGAAGGCCGGTAACATTTGAAAGTTCAGCCATAAGCGGTCATATTCTCCGAGTAAATTGTCAGAAAACATTCAATCTCTTTGCCTATGGTCTATAACATTATTCCGTTGTGTATTGGATCTTTGGGTCTTTAGCCATATAATTGGTATTATAGTTTCTAATATGTATCATGAAAAGTTGTTTGTACTTCTTTTATGCCTTGACAGACTAATTGTAATACCCCGACAAAACACCCATTTTAAAGTTATAGATTTCTTTTGGGGTGTTACACTAATAGACAAGGATGGAACGAGGGGGTCCTTATCAAAATTAGGTTTTATCCGGCCTCCCAATGAAAAATCTTGGTTCCATCACTAGTGACAAGTCAAGTTTGTGTTAAGAGTAACAACACTATCTAATAAATGTATTGTGATTATTCTATAGCACTTTTCTGCGAATAGTTTTGTGAAAAAAGTGTCATGATATAGGATGCACCGACCACTTCATATCCAAAAGGACTAATCACAATTGGGGTTCATTCTACTAACTTATATAGTCCAATTCGACCTAATACACATTTATCATGGGACTCAACACATACTAATACAATGTTTTCTTAGAAAGATGTTACATTGCTTCTCTGGAGTACATGTATCGATGTTGAATGATTGTTTTAGATTCTAGTATTGTTTTGTAACAAAAAAAAAAAAAAATCCCCATTATGCAATTGTAAATATAGCAACAAAAGAGGCCATTAGGCAATTTCATCTCAAACTTTCTTAGTATGCAGTAAAATGTATATCAGAAGATCAAAAGATTCCACAGATACTGGAAGGAAATACATATACGCGAGCTTAGAGAATACTTGAGGCGGATGCAACCAGAAGTTGTTCAAACCCACTGCAACCAATGAAATGTATATCTTTGCCAAGGCGTGCATGGGATTAATCCCAAAAGCAGGGGAGCTGTTTAGTGAAATTGCTCATTCACTATATTACTCATCAAGGTGAGGGCCGTTGGAATTTTCTTGCAAAACGTTCAGGTAGCTGCTTATTATTAGTAATACAACATGTAGCAATTAATTTGATTATTAATTAGCCTTTTGTTTAACCATTTTCTTCTCTGCTTTAAGGGTTGAGGAGAACTGACAGATTGAGATGGGTTAAATTATCTAAAACCAGATATAAAAAGCGTGGAAATCTTACCCCACAAGAGCAGCTTTTGATTCTTGAACTCCACTCCAAGTAGGGTAATAGGTAATCTTCCAATCTTGTGTTCAAAATTTTCTCATCACTCATTCTGTGAACTAGAATTTGTTGGTATATTTATATTCATGGTCTTATTTTTGTAGTGTTAGTTAATGTGCCTACTAGTCTACCATTAAGGTTGCAATATCCCCATTTACCCTTCATTTACCCTCCAAAAGACAAAAATACCCCTAAAAATCCAAAAAAGAACAAAAAGAAAAGAAAAAAAAAAAAAAAATTCAGTAAAACTAACTCACCCATGGCGTAGCTGTGAGTTAGGGTTTTTTTTTTGGGGAGGAAAGTCCACATATCCCCCTTAAACTACTACCCAATTGACAATATTCCCCCAAACTTTCAATTGTGACAATGTCCCCCCTAAATTACCAAAAATTGTCAATGTTCCCCCCAATGACGAAACTACCTTTAGTAAAAACTAAAAAACCAAAAAACAAAATATACTAAAACTTCTAGGAAAAAAAAAAAAAATCCAAAGGGTGGCAAATTTAAAATAAGAAAAATTCCTTTTATAAGTAAAAAATTAAAAAATTTCGAATTTTTTTTTTGTTATAAAAATTGAAAATTTTTGTTTTGCTTTATAACTTTTTTAAATAAAAATTTCCGTTTTTTTTTTTTTAAAAAAAAAATTAACAATTTTCGTTTAAGAAAATAAAAAATTTCGTTTTCGAAAACTTTTTTTTTTTTTTTTTTGAAAAATAAAAATTTCCATTTAAAAAAAATATATATTCTTTTTAAAAAATTAAAATTTTTCATTTAAAATATTTTTAAAATTGTCGTTTTTAAATTTAAATTTTTCATTTTTTATTTATTTATAGGGGTATTTTTATCTTATTTAGAAATATATACATAGGCATTTTTATCTTTTTGCTAGTTTTGAGGGGACTTATCAATTGGGTGGTAGTTTGAAGGGAGGTATGTGGACTTTACCATTTTTTTTTTTTTTCCCTTTGTTAGATTTTAGGGGTGTTTTTATCTTTTTGGAACGTTTATGGGTATTTTTGTCTTTTTAAAAAGGGCACATGGCAACTCGTTTGGTGAATCGGTAGGGTACATTCACTAAATTAAAAAAATTTTAGGACATTGCAAATGAGGTTGTAAATTGAGGAGATTTAGTATAGTTTCTCTTTTTTCTTATTTATTTTTTCAATTGATTTTCCACTCCACATACAAGAAACAAAATAAGGTTAGAGACAAATGGGGAAAAGCATTGAAACCAAGACAATCAACAATGAATCAAGCTACCACATTCACAAGCATAGTCAAACACGTGCTAAGAAATGAAGAAGTATTAATATCTCTATCATTTTCAGCTTGCTCTCGAAGAACTTTAAGTTTAATCAAGGATCCACATTCTACAGACAACCTTTAGCTCTTAAACAAAGTTGATTGATATGTAATCCTAATGGGAAAGCATTCCACATTCTACAGACAACCACATTCCACATTCTACAGAAAAGCATACAGACAACCTAAGGTTGATTGATATGTGATCCTAATGGGACAAGTTTAACGTGGACTAGTGACCCCTTTAAGAAATGAGACAAATCATAAACGTATAAAAGGCTTCAAGTAAGTTGGAATATTAATTAAAAGAATAAATTTAATGTTTTCTATCCGTTTAAGTTTTGAATAATTGATGATTTAATATAGAAGCTGAAGTTTTGAGTTCGAACGTTAATTCTATAATGTACCTCTATTACAAACTTCATGTAGAATGAAGAAATTCTATAATTTCTTTATAGAATTTATAATTTGGCTCAACAAATGGACTTTGTCCTATAATTTGGGGCACCGCTTGAGTTGTTGAAATACAAGTCCGCACGACAGCTAGACTGGAGAGTCGAAACAACACGGTTTCAGTCGTGTGGAAAATGTAACCAGAAAGTAGAAATTAAAGACTACAATCTCCACAGTTTTCATAAGAAAGCTCACAAGAAATTGCAGCCAGGTCGAACTCTAAACCCGAAACAGGATCCAAGAACACCACATATATATATACTTGGATTGTGCTGCCTCATTATTGCTTCCCTTTTGCTTTTATTCTGCCTTGATTTGCAGTTCAACAAGGAGAGAGTTGGGTCGGCCAGTGCAATCCCACTTCTACTTGGATTGTGCCAAGCACTTAATTAATTCAAGCTACTTTTACATCATTCTTCAAATTTAAAAAATTCATAAAAAAAAAAAATGTCATTTAACAAATTTAACTCTAGATGATAATATTGCTCTCTAAATATAAAGGGTTCGAAAGTGGAAATTATTTATTTTTAAATATTCTCTCTTTCATACTACATTTTCTTTTTTTTTTTTGTCTTTCTTTCAATTAAAGTAGATTTTTAATGCAAATGGCCAAAAGTTGGTTTCATTGATCAATAAAATATAATATTTAATTAAAGTAAACAAATATTTAGAGAGTTTAATATTCAGTAGTTTTGAAAATTGACTAACTAAATCAACTAAACTAGATTTTAATAGTTAAGTTTAGAAAAAAATTTGAAGAGCTCATTTTGAAAGCTCTTAGATAAATTCTCCAAATATCAAGAGCAAAAAATTGAAAGCTATTTAGTTTTTTAAGCTTATATATTCATTTTCCTTTTCCTTTCTCATCACCCAGTAACAAATAAAGAATTAAAAAAGTCCTTGAACTTTCATCGCTTTTATATTGTAAAATTCAAAAACTATCAATTTAGTGTATTAAACTTTTAAAAGTTTGCAATGTCACCCCTCTCATTAGGATTTAGGCGTGATTGTGAGTTAGGTGTTTTTTGTTTTTTATTTTTTTTGGATTTTTGGGGTGTTTTTGTCTTTTTGGAACTTTTATGGGTATTTTTGTCTTTTTTAGGGCAAAAAGGGCACATGGCAACTCCTTTGGTAAATCGGTAGGGTACATTCACCAAATAAAAAAAAAAAAAAAAAATTAGGACATTGCAAATAAGGTTGTAAATTGAGGAGATTAAGTATAGTTTCTCCTTTTTCTTATTTATTTTTTCAATTGATTTTCCACTCCACATCCTAGAAACAAAATAAGGTTAGAGACAAATGGGGAAAAGCATTATATTGAAACCAAGACAATCAACAATGAATGGGCGGATTACTTGCTGTGCAGTTGATGTACGTACTCTGATGGGATTTTGCAGGACATGTACAGGATGAACATAGGTCTGCTTTTTTATCAAACTATGCAGAATACGCTGAAGTTTTGAAGCAGCAGCATCCTAATCAGTTAGATGAGTGAGGTTTAACCTTCTTCATGGGTACTAGGCAAAATTAGTTAATAGACTCGCGACTTCAATTTCTACGCCTCCTGGAAAATTAGCTGATAGACTTATGTGTGTAAGTTTTGATGAAACTAGAAACATTTTCTAAGTTGTAAGCTTGTCAAGTTTTTTCTTCCCACTTGTTTTTGGTACTCTTACGGGACCTATGCAAAGCCAGTAATTATCCATTTTTTCTTAGGATGAAAGTGAGAAATGGAGTGCAAAATGAGAGGGGTTAATTGTTTAGCAACAGGGGATAATATATCTTGAAAAAAAAACAGAGCCTTGGCATGATCATCCTTTTGACTCGTGAAAAATTATTTGGACTGGAGAGTCCAAGCACCACGGTATTCTACTGAGTATATTTCTTAAAATATCAAATATTATTTTCATATTAAATGATTTAGATTTAATCATATCAGCTTATCACTTATAAAATATGAATAAATATGATAACGATTGTTGAGGAAATAAATTAATGTTGAATTCTTAATATCCTAAGAATTTTAAAGAATCCTAATTTAATACGAAGAAATGTATATGTGTACCAGTTTTAGGCAAAATGATTGCAAAAGTTAACGCGTGGAGAGGTATGTGTGTGAAAATCAATTTGCCACGTCAAATATTGGCTTTGCATTTATCATCTTGACAAGAATCCCACCTACTTACCATAAGTCGAGTTGACTTGTTTACATTATGAGACTAGGGCAATGCTACAATTGTAGTTCTTATATTATTTTTGTCTCTTAAAATTGTCTTGACTTTTAAAATTATTATTAAATTTTAATAGTAATTTTAAAAGTCACATTATTTTTGAAAAGACACAAAGGGTACTTGTAGTACTTATGAGACTAGCGTCGAGTAATGCTAAAAGTTTATTTTGTATCATTTTTGTATTTTAATAGTAATTCATCAAATTGTGGAAATTCCGTTAATTGGAACTGACGAATGTATTGATTTTGTATTTTCTCATAGGTTGAGTACTAGATTTATACCGATTTAAAACTCAGGGGAGGAAAAATAAAAAAGAGAAAATTCAAATACCAAAAAAGTTATTAACCTTAAAAATAAAGCTTTTTCTAAAGACAATCTTGCTTTTAGGCTTCTATAGACATCCTTATATAAAGAAAGAATGAAAAATCCTAACTTTGCATGTGAAAAATCTTTCAAACGTATGCAGGTCATTGAGTAATGCCAGGACCTTTAAGTAATAACATCAGGACTCCTCTAGGGTTTATTAGTATCATTAGCCAATTAACAGAAGCGTCATGATGCCAAGTTGACAACTAGCCACTTTTTAAAAACACTATACATCAAACTCTTTAAATAATTCTCTATTTTAACTAAGGGTTAAATACCTCAAACCCCCATAGGGTTTGACAACTTTTTTTTTTTTTTTTTCTTGAGTTTCATTTTTATCACAGGAGGTCCCTGTGGTTTTGATAATAGACCAAGTTAGCCCTCCGTCAGTTGACTTAATGGAATTCCACGTTGACCAATCAAATGTTGACACGTGGCACATATTTAATTTTTTTTTAATTAAAAAAAAAGTATTTTCGAAAAAAAAAAAAGAAAAAAAAATTGGGAGCCACCCCTTGGCCATTTGGGGGTGGCAATCTGGCCGGATGGGGCCACCCCCTTTGCTCCAAGGATCATTGGGGGTGGTTTCGGCTACCCCCTAGGCTCCATGGGGGTGGCTCCTAGGACCCATTGGGGTGGTTTCGGCCACCCCCTTGGAGCCAAGGGGGTGGCCATCCGGCCAGATGGCCTGGCCACCCCCATGGCCAAAGGGGGTGGCCGAGCCACCCCCAAATGGCCAAGGAGCCACCCCAAATTTTTTTTTGTTTTTTTGGAAAATACGTTTTTTTTAATTTAAAAAAAAAATTAAATAGGTGCCACGTGTCAACATTTGATTGGTCTACGTGGAATTCCGTTAAGTCAACTAACGGTCAACTGACAGAGAACTAATTTTGTCTATTATCAAAACCATATGGACCTCCTGTGATAAAAATGAAACCTCAGAGAAAAAAAAATAAAGTTACCAAACTCCAAAGGATATGAGGTATTTAACCCTTTAACTAAATGTATCTAAAAATGAGAGTGCCAATATTATTAAAACATTTTTCCATTTCCTCCAACTCTTTTTGGGGACAGATGCAATAAGCCTTAGCTTGACTTGACTTGATTGGAGAGTCGAAACAACGCGGTTTCTAACATGAAAGTAAAAAAGCTACAATATGTTTTTGATAGGAAAGCTCACGAGAAATTGCAGCCTGGTCGAACTCTAAACCCAAAACAGGATATCCCACTACACCATATACACTTGCGGCCTAGAATTTCCCCTCATATTGCTTCCCTTATATGCTGTTGTTCATGAGCAACTTTCTTTTTTTTTTTTTTTTTTTTTTTAACAGATCGAAGTCAATACCTTTATATCACATTAATCATTTTTTATTACTATTTAAATAAAAAACTTACAAACAAAAACATTTCCCAAACACACCCGTTTGCACATGGAGTACTGAAGAGACTTGACTTGGTTTAGGAACGCCGTGCACAAGGGTGTAGAAAAGTCTTGAAGAAGACTGCAATGTCTTTACATCAGGAAAGTTTGGTCATGTTTGAGAAGATTGTGATGAAATGTGCATGTCTTCATCTGGCTGTACAATGCCGTGCACCAGGGTGCATGTAGAAATTAATAGAAGTAGAGATGATAGAGATATGACATGTCACATGTGCAAACATTTAAGAATGCCGTGAACCAGGGTGTAGAAATACCCATGATGGAGACATTCCCATGTCTTTGGCTTTCTGCTGCTTTTAAACTTTGATGTTGCTGAAAGTTTTACATGAAAAAAAAAAAGAAAAAAAAGAAGATCAAATTCACGTATGGAGGTTAACAATTTGTGTAGGTAATGTTGATCAAATTAAATAAAAAATTTCTTTATATAGATGTTTGCCCAAGTGGTTGGACCTTATGATTGATAGACCAATTATCCCAAAAACTTAAGCTTATAAGAAAAGGTAAATTTAATCACTTAATAATTATTCTAACACTTTCCTTCACGTGTGAGTTCAAATTCTTTTTTAATAAGTGAGGGCCAACATGCATGTGGAATATTTACTTGAAAATAGAGGGTGAATTTGATGGAGTCAAAGTTCAATTATAAACCTTTGGCTCTGATACTATATTAAACCATCACTTGTCCCAAAAAACTTAACTTTATAAGAAGAAGTAAATTTAATTACTTTATTATTACTCTAACAAGATGGCCTTCACTCTGCTTATAACTTTCAAATGAGACCAGCCAAAAGGTCTGGGTTCTTAAGGGCCAGAAGTGAAAAATCAAATGAGAATCCATCTACTTTGATCATTTCATTGTAAGACTTTAAATTTTGATTTAGAAGATTTGAGGTCCGAGTTTGGGTTCATAATAAAATTGGAGAAGTACTACACATCCCAATTTTTTTTTTCCAAAAATTTGTTTCCAAATGATGTGTCATCATTTCATGAGATTTATTATTTTGTGAAATGTGTCATCAACTCATGGAATGGTGACACATCATTTAGAGACACCCATCAAACTTTTTGGTAAATACATACAGAAATTGTGTAAAAATATAATTATGCCTCTTAATAAAAAAAAAAAAACAAAAAAAAAATGAAACAAAAAGAAAAGTTAAAGGTCACCTAGTGTAAACATAGTGATGGCCGTGAAAGACTAGGTTGTCTCGTCTCAGCTCTTGCATGATTGGATTGAGGTGGCTATTAGGTTTGTTCAGGTAAATGGATAAAAATTACCCCGCTTCTGTTTTCCACTTGTCTGTATGTAAATCTTTGCTATTTTTAAAGAGAGCGAGATGTTTTTCAGCCTGTTCTTCTTTCTATAATTAAGTTTTTAATTTAAATAGAAATTTCTATTTCGATTAATTTTCCTATCTTTACAGGAAGAAGAGGAAGGGATGGTGGAGAGATATGCCAATCCTGGGTAAGGTCGGGCTGTTGAAACGCCAAAATGACCACCAAAGAATTACCTTCAAGAGAGAAGGAGAGGAGCCCCATAAATCGGGCCAGCTGAGCACCAAGAAGGACAACAAGAGCTTTGCCAAAATTAGGATCAGCTGGGCGGCTAATTTGTGATACAATTTTAATAATATGCCTAAGAGAATCATGACAAACAACAGCTTGAGCAAAGAATTAAGGTGGGTTTAATAACAATGTTGAAGTTAATTTTGAAAGGATCCACTTTTCTACAATGGAATCGAGATTGATCTTCCGGACATACGAGAAGTGTTATAGGGGGCCACCTTCTTAAATCTAGCTAGGTTTAGAGATGCATTTTATGACTATGAAATGATTTGATTCAATTAACCATCGAAAATTCAAATGACGAATTGAAATCGATGGATAATTTTTAAATCAAGATAAATTTCCAAACTTTTCATTAGAAAGCTCATGACCAGAAAAATACTGTTCATTCACTTAAAAAAAAAAAACACAATGCACAGAATTTAGAAGGTGGGCGAACGTGAGTAATGAATGTTTGAGGGTGGCGTGTCTTCTGCTGTATTTGGCAAAGTCTTCTCCATCTATTTTTTTTTTTTTCATTTTTTTAAATAAAAAATTAAAATCATTTCTTTATATATATATATATATATATATATATATATATATATATATATATATATATTACTTTTTTTTCACAAAAAAAAATTAAAATTTATTTCACTTCTATATCAAACCAAACACTTTTTATTATTGTTCAAATGTTAGCTTGACTGGAGAGTCGAAACAACGCCGTTTTTTTTTTTTTTTTTCTCAAAAAGAAAAAAAATAAAATAAAAAAGCTATGTACAATATCTTTTTTATAGGAAAGCTCGTGCGAAATTGCAGGCTGGTCAAACTCTAAACCCAAAACTGGATATCCAACTACACCATAAAATTATATATACAATTGTGTGTGCAAAGAGCATTGCATTAGCTGCCTCATTAATTATCATACGAATATGAGTCCTTTAATAATTTCCCCTCTTATTGCTTCCCTCCCGCTTTTATTCTGCCTTGCTTTGCACTTCACCAATGCTACCATCTTCCCTGATACTATCCGACCAGGTTTCCGGCGAGGCTACTCACTAAACACCTCGGAGACCATTGTATCTGCCAATGGAACCTTCAGACTTGGTTTTTTTTCTCCAGAATACTCGACCAAGCATTACGTGGTTATATATAAGTATACATATCGGTACGCGTCATACGACGATATAGTTTGGGTTGCAAACAGGGAGCACCCATTCCCAAATTCCTCTGCGGTTCTTACCTTCAACCGGGATGGGAATCTTGTAATATCCGATGGCAGTTTGTTGTACGTTGTGACAAACACTTCAGGTGGCAACGATACCTATGCCAAGCTATTAGATACAGGTAATCTTATACTCACAAACACGGCCTCACATATTTTGTGGCAAAGCTTTGACTATCCTACTGACACTATTTTGCCCGGAATGAAGCTTAAAGATGCTAAGACAGGATGGTCATTAACATCATGGAAAAGTGATGTAGACCCAGCTCCTGGTCTTTTCTCTCTGCACTATCAGGGTTCTCGGAAAGAAGTAGTCTTAATGAAGGGGTCTAAACCATACTGGAGTAGTCCACTCATTGATCACCTTGCTGATATATTGGTGATTGATGGGGACTACCTTACTTGGCCTAGTACCGATGAAATTAGAAGAATGCGGTTGGATATATCCGGGAACCTTCTGCTGCAGACATGGACGACAGGTTCAGATAGCGACTATTGGTTCTCGTTCTGTTTGCACTACAACAATAATATTAATTGTAGCACCACTGATGCTATCCGACCAGGCCAATCACTAAACACCTCGGAGACCATTGTATCTTCCAATGCAAGGTACGAACTTGGTTTCTTTTCTACAGAAAATTCGACAAAGTATTATGTGGGAATATGGTACTATAATGTTTCTGGAGCCATAGTAGTTTGGGTTGCAAACAGGGACGACTCATTCCTAACGTCCTCTTCCGTTCTTACCTTCAATCCAGAGGGGAATCTTGTAATATCCGGTAGCGGATTGCAGTACGCTCTGACTAACACTTCAGGTGGCAACGATACGTATGCCAGGCTATTAGATACAGGTAATCTTGTACTGAAAAACAGGGCCTCACATATTTTGTGGCAAAGCTTTGACTATCCTACTGACACTATTTTGCCCGGAATGAAGCTTAAAGATGCTAAGACAGGATGGTCATTAACATCGTGGCAAAGTGATGAAAACCCAGCTACTGGTCTTTTCTCTCTGCATTATCTGGGTTCTCAGAAAGAACTAATCTTAAGGAAGGGGTCTGAACAATACTGGAGTAGTCCACTCATTGATCACCTTGCTGATATATTCGTGATTGATGGGGACTACTTTACTTGGCCAAGTACATTTGAAATTAGAAGAATACGGTTGGATATATCCGGGAACCTTCTGCTGCAGAAGGGGATGGGATGGAGCAACGATTCGTCGCTCTTGTTCTGTTTGCACAACAACAATAAAATTAATTGTAGCACCACTGATACTATCCGACCAGGCCAATCACTAAACACCTCGGAGACCATTGTATCTGCAAAATGGAAGGTACGAACTTGGTTTCTTTTCTCCAGAAAACTCGACAGTCTCTTACGTGGGAATATGGTACCATAATGGTTATCAGGGCCGCAACGTGCTTTGGGTTGCAAACAGGGAGGAGTCATTCCTAGCGTCCTCTTCGGACCCTTCCGTTCTTACCTTCAATCCGGATGGGAACCTTGTAATATCCGGTGGCACATTGCTCTACACTCTGACTAACACTTCAGGTGGCAACGATACCTATGCCAGGCTATTAGATACAGGTAATCTTGTACTGAAAAACAGGGCCTCACATATTTTGTGGCAAAGCTTCGACTATCCTACTGATACTCTTTTGCCTGGAATGACGCTTAAAGACGCTAAGACAGGATGGTCATTAACATCAAATACAAGTATCCAAGACCCTGCTTCTGGTCGTTTCTCCCTGCATTATCTGGGTTCTCGGAAAGAACTAATCGTAACGGAGGACTCGGAACCATACTGGATTAGTTCACTCAGTGGCGTTCTAGCTGATATATTCGTGATTGATGGGGACTACATTACTTGGCCTAGTAACTACACCAATGATATTACAAGTATACGGTTCGATATATCCGGGAACTTTTTTCTGGAAAGTGAGATAAAAGGCGGCCTATATTGGAACTCAACGACGAATGGGAGTTATCCAGTCTGCGGCGATTTCAGCATATGCAATGAGACTGCAGATGCAGTTTTTAAATGTGACTGTTTGCTAGGATTCAAAGCCTATCCGGATCAAGGATGCATAAGAAATACAATTTTGTGCATTGATGGTGCTCAGAAAGATGGGTTTCTTCGAATGTCTAATGTTTTTTTGCCCACTAACCACCAGCATTGGTACGATGGCCGTCCTTCAGAGTGTGAATCAGCTTGCTTGAAACAATGCTCTTGTCATGGTTATGCTTATGACAAAGAGCATCGCTGCCTGGTATGGTATGGCCCTCTTTTAAATATGAAACAATTCTTAGCAAATAATACATTTACAAACGACTTCTACCTGAAACTTGCTGGAGCGGACTTGGTTTCCAAAGGTATTTATTTCAGTTATTGGTGACTTTTATTACTTTTCTGGTGTTTTCTTCCTATATTTTATTTATTTGTCTGATTTCTTTTTGCAGACACAAACGCAACCAATGGAATTGTAACAGATCCAGGATTTAAGAACCAATTGTGGAAAATTGTCGTGCCGACGTCATCTATTGCAGTGGTTGTTACATTGGGCCTTTTTGTTTATTATGTGAGGAGAAGAAAGCTCAGAAGGAAGGGTGAGTAAAGAATGGCTCACAACGTTCTTTTAGCAATCTTCACTTATATCCCTAAACATGTGTCGTTCTAAAATGCAGGGGAGGATTTGTTACTTTTAGATTTGGACACGACCCAAAAGGCTAATAACTCAGAGGATGGAGATAGTGGAAATGGAGAAGTCCAAATGCCATTATTCAGTTTTGCAAGTGTTTCTGCTGCTACTGGTAATTTCTCACTTGCAAATAAGCTCGGAGAGGGTGGTTTTGGACCTGTTTACAAGGTATGCTTCAATGTCCACTTTTGTTGTTGTGTATGCTGTGAACCACTAAGTATACCAATTCAGACAAACTTTTATTGTGTGTGAGATTTGAAAGATAAAATTTTGCTTGGTGTGTGATTTTCTTATATGTAGTTGGATAATTAATATATGTTTTTCAATCAATTAATAGTTGATGTTGAATATACATGCATGTGTGAGTGTAAAATGATTGAAGTCTACTTTGGAAAGATATAAGAAGTTTGGATGGTTAATATAGTAAAGTTGTGTCCAAACTCATAAGCTTAAGCTTTTGGCTGAGTGATCATGTCCCGAAATGCTATGTTATGGTCTCACTTAAAGACTCTTAAGGTGTCAATGGATATCAGTCTCTAGCAGGGGCGGACTTGCAGCTTGTGTTGGGGGGACGCGAATGTCCCTCCAAAATCTTTCCAAATTATCTTAAATTGCCTTAAAAATCTACCCATTTTATAAATTTGTCCCTCCAAAATGATATCTTGTCCCCCCAAAATAATATTTATATCCCCTTTTAATTTTTTTTCTTAGTTTTGCTCCCCCAAAATAATATATGTGTCCATTTTAATTATTTTTTTATAGTTTTGCTCCCCCCCCAAAAAAAATAATATTTGTGTTCCCTTTTAATTCTTTATATATATATATATATATATTAACTTTGCCCCCTCCTTCGATATAAAAAACCTAAAATACCCAATTTATTTAATTTCCCTATATATTCTAGTTCGCTTCTAATTAAAAACTCAATTGGATTTAGGACTTTGACTGAATATGTGAAAAAAAAAAAGTTAAATGATTTGGGTTCTTTGAGTAGCTTCTAACCAACAATCAGTTTTTTGCATAGTTATTTGACGTCATTTAGGTTTACAACATTTGTTTGACATCACAAATTAGATGATTTAATTATTTATGATTGCGCAATTGTTTGACTCGACTCTTAACATTTCTCTTCTTGTTATTTGGGGATTATGGAGATTGTTAGGAAAAATAGTTCACGCTCAAAGGTACTTTTTTTCTTGGACCCTATAAATCGTGTTAAATTTATTATGTTATGCTAGTTTTATTTATTTATTTATTTTTATTCTAAGCTATTTTGCTAGTTTTTTTTTTTTTTTTTAATTTTTTTTTTAATTCTAATCTATTTTCCTAGTTATTTATATTATTGTGTATTTGTGATGCCATGAGATTAGATGCAGCATTTCTATGCTTTTATTTTATACAAACATACATATAAAGAAATTATGTGTATTTATATGTTTTTTTATTTATATAAGTCCGTCCATCTCCTCAACCAAAAAAAAAAAAAAATTTCCATCCCCCCCATACCTCAAATCCTAGTTCCGCCCCTGGTCTCTAGTCTTGGCTCAAGGACTAGAGATTCCACAACAACAAAATATTGCATTCAATTCTTATTTCTCAAAATGGATTGTTTGTTTAAGAGCTAAAAGGTTTTACTCTTTATCATTGGTAATGTATATTTCCTATGAATGTAACTCACTATTTTTTTGTATTTTGTATTCTTTATAACAACAAATAATTTCAGGGAATATTGCTAAAAGGGAATGAGGTAGCTGTAAAAAGATTATCAAAAAGATCCGGGCAAGGTTGGGAGGAGCTAAAAAATGAAGCAATGCTCATAGCCAAGCTTCAACACAGGAATCTTGTTAGACTTCTGGGCTGCTGCATTGAACGAGATGAAAAAATACTAATTTATGAGTATATGCTCAATAAAAGCTTGGATTTCTTCCTTTTTGGTTTGTAATATCTCCCATTTTGATTATATATATATATATATATAATTCTTCTTCTTTTTTGCTTTTTGCATGTTTGATTTTTATGGTCCTTTGCATTTGATTCACTAATTATCAATTTACTCATATATGTAAAGCAGATCAAGAGAAGCGTAGGATATTAAATTGGAGGACTCGTGTTAGAGTTATTGAAGGAATTGCTCAAGGACTTCTTTATCTTCATCAGTATTCCAGATTAAGGATTATTCATAGGGACTTGAAGCCAAGCAATATTTTGTTGGACATAGACATGAATCCCAAGATATCAGATTTCGGGATGGCAAGAATATTTGGCGGAAATGAGTCGCAAGCAAATACAAATAGGATTGTTGGCACTTAGTAAGTAATATAATTAAGGAAACTTTTGAATTATAAAAATCAACACAAAAGTAGCAATTACTAATATTTTTAACTTGATGATGGTGTACAGTGGTTATATGTCCCCTGAATATGCTTTGGAAGGCCTCTTTTCAATCAAATCCGATGTTTTTAGTTTTGGCGTATTATTGTTGGAAATTGTGAGTGGCAAGAAGAATACTGGTTTTTATCAACATGACTGTCTTCATCTTATTGGATATGTGAGTATCTTATTTGCATTTTTTGTTGTAGAAATTGAAAACACTTATAATTTACTTTGATTCATAACCGGGAGTTGTTGAACAAATGTGCATTATTGCCATTAAAACAAATTTAGTCCTCTATTCTTGAAATTTTAGAACACGAAATAGATCGTATAGAACATATTATTGGTGTCAAAAGCTTAAACTAATAGAAAATTATGTATTTAATCATTTACCATCATTCTAACATTTTGTAATTTTCCTCTTCTTCTTTGTTTTGGGATTTTAAGGCATGGGAATTATGGACAAATGATAGGGGATCAGATTTGGTGGATCCACTACTTGATGATATATCCTCTATGCAGATGGTATTAAGATATGTTAACATAGCTCTCCTTTGTGTTCAAGAAAGTGCAGATGATAGACCGACCATGTCTGACGTTGTTCCTATGCTTAGCAATGAAAGTGTAGTTCTACCTTATCCCAAAGAACCTGCTTTCTTGAATGTGAGAAGTATGTCAAAGGCAAACCCAGTGAACAACAAGCCACAAATATGTTCTCTGAATGGTGCAACGATTTCAACTATGGAAGGCCGGTAACTTTTGAAAGTCCAACCATAAACGCGCATATTCTCAGAGTAAATTGTCAGAAAACATTCAATCTCTTTACTTATGGTCTGTAACATTATTCCATTGTGTATTGGATCTTTGGGTCTTTAGCCATATAATCTCATATTACAGTTTTTTATATGTATCTTGAAAACTTGTTTATACTACTTTTATGTCGTCACAGTCTAATAGACAATGACGGAACGAGGGGATCCTTGTCAAAATTAGGTTTTCTCTGGCCTCTCAATGAAAAATCTTAGTTTCGTCCCTAGTGACAAGTTAATTTTGTGTTAAGAGTAACAACTCTATCGATCTAATAAATGTATTGTGATTATTCTATAGCTTTGCCAAGATATTCAAGAAAAATCTGTGAATAGTTTGTAGAAAAAGTGTCATGATATAGGGTGCACTGACCACTTCATATCCAAAGGGACTAATCACAATTGTGGTTCATTGTAATAACTTATATAGTCCAATTTGACCTAATACACATACTAATACAATGTTTTCTTAGAAAGATGTGACATTGCTTCTCTAGAGTGCATGTATGGATGGCGATTGATTGTTTTAGATTTGGTATTGTTTTGTAACTTTACAGCCAACAGTACAGGGATGTAAGTGAGAAATGGAATGCCAAATGCGAGGGATTAATAATTATCAACAGGGAAAAAAACCATTATGCAATTGTAAATATAGTAACAAAAGAGGCAATTCCATCTCAAACTTTCTTAAGAGGCAGTAAAATTTATATCAGAAGATCAAAAGCTTCAACAGATGCCGGAAAGAAATACATCTATGCAAGCTTTGAGAATACTTGAGGCGGATGCAACCAGAAGTTCTTCAACCCCTGCAACCAATGAAATGTTAATCATTGCCATGGCGTGCGTGGGATTAATCCCGAAAGCAGGGGAGCTGCTTAGTGAAATTATTTCACTCACTATATTACTCATCAAGGTGAGGGCCGTTGGAATTTGCTTGCAAAACGTCCTGGTTAGCTGCTTATTATTATTATCTCCCTGTAACCTTTTTTCTTATTCAATTAGAAAAAAAAAAAAAAAAAAAAAAAAAAAAAAGAAAAAAGAAAAAAGAAAAAAAGCTGCTTATTATTAATTATACAACATGTTGCAATTTGATCATTCATCAGCCTTTTTGTTAACCATTTTCTTCTCTGTTTTAAGGGTTGAGGAGAACTGGCAAGAGCTGCAGATTGAGATTGGCTAAATTATGTAAAACCAGATGTAAAAAGCGTGGAAATCTTACCCCACAAGAGCAGCGTTGAACTCCACTCCAAGTGGGGTAATAGGTAATCTTCCAATCTTATGTTCAAAATTTTCTCTTCACTCTTGTTCTGTGAACTAGAATATGTTGGTATATTTATATGCATGGTCTTATTTTAAGGCAATTTGTTGTTCATTTGGTAATTTTAGGTGGTCAAAGATTGCGCAACATCTACCGGAGATTAGTCATTATTATTTATTCAGAATGTATACCAAATGCACAATTTTAATCAACATTGTGAAGGACTTTTCAAAAATACACAATGTCACAATGCACAATTTCACTCCCATTGCTTTGGCACCTTTGAACGAGGCTATTATCGTTGATGAATACATAACAATCCATATTAAACGCTCATTTCAATGCGTGGAAGCTGTCCATGCAAACACCCTTTTGACCAGTACCTCTTGAGACATTCTCACCCCACTCGCGAACAAACCGCACCTTGAATTGCAATCGGCGGTTGCTCTAAGCCGGTTCTTGGCCTAAGCAGCTAGCTACCATGGGATTGTTACATGTGGATATATGGATCGACGGATTAACAAGTACAAGTACACGGCAATTCCCACAATCAATTCTACAAACATCCACTAATGGGTTATAACTTTATTAATTTAGAAGAGGTCCAATGAGCCAAGGGATACACCCATATCATATAATAATATACGTGGGAAATATCTGGACAGAGGACCCTGATCCTGAGTGGTGAACATGCAATGTTAAAACTTATGCCTAACTTTAGATATATTTTTGTGTGTTTTAACTGTACATAACTCAGAATAGGAAACACAATAACAAAGGAAATCAGAATATTAATAAACCAGTATCTAATTTGGTATATTCTGATATCAGGATAATGACATGTACTCAAGCAGTCCATTCACTTTGTGTGGAAGTGTTAGATTGTTGATTCTCAAATCCTTTTTAAATAGGGAGCTAAATATATATTTAGACCATATCACCGAGTTGATATGAACAAGTAATCTTTTCAAGTAACATCTACATATAGAAAGTTGAGTTATTAAGCACCAAACAACTGCTGTGATGGGGCTTTTTGTCTGACTGAGAGACACAGAGAAAAAGATGTGAGAAGAAGGAAACCAAAATCCGCATCATGCAAGTGATGATCTTGAACTTCTTTTAATATGTACAACTGACTTGTTTTAACTACAATTTTCACATCTTCATAGTGTGAAACAATAATGTATATACTATCATTTGTTTGTGCAGTTGCTACAAGTCAGTGGAATTCTTACTGTTTTCTTTTGTGAGATTCTGATGTCACACTATGCGTGGCATAATGTTAGTGAGAGTTCAAGAATCACGACCTGGTATGCGTGAAGGAGTTGTTTTGGATTTTAGGACGACATTAAAAAGTCATAACTGATTATGCTCTCTACTTGGTTTATTGCCTCCTCTCTGCAGGCATGTGTTTGCTACAATGTCATGTATTGCAGAAACATTCATATTTCTCTATGTGGGAATGGATGCTCTTGACATTGAAATGTGGAGAATGACCAAATTAAGGTGCTATTTCTCTCCTACTACAGTCCAACTCTGTCATATTTCAGTAAGTTATTGATAAAAGTTCAGATCATCCAATTTAGTTTTAAGTTGCCGTATACTGACATTGTAACATCCCACCCCAATGACACATAATATTGTCCGCTTTTGGCTCCCCTCGAACCAGACTTCCCAGAAGGTCACCCATCTTGGTACTACTCTAGCAGAAGCACGCTTAACTGCGGAGTTCTGATGGAATCATGACCATCATGGCTTTAAAACGCATTGTTGTCATTAAGGGTGTAGTATACATTTAAGCACATCCTCATCTCCATACCCAGGCGATGTGGGACGTCACAATCACCCCCTCTTAGGACCGAGCGTCCCCGCTAGCGACCCTCATGGGATTAGCCCATTCTTGGCGTCCGCCCCAGCGAGTGCCCGCTAGTGACCTTCATGGGCTTGTGCACACTCCCCCCATCTCAGGCTGGGCAATGGCTCTGATACCAAATTCTGTGACGACCCGCTTGATAAAAGCATGATTAAAAATTTTTCTTTTAAAAAAAACCAACCACCCACAACAAAGCAGATTGTCACAATGGCATGGTGATACCACAGTATGCGACGAACCCATGCATTAACCTGATTGACAATATCATAAGTCTCACAGAGCTACATGCATCATCAATGATTCATCAGAGGTCATATCTTTGCAGCGGAATATAAATAACATAAGACATAACACATCAGAGCTGATTAATACATCTAAGTGATTAAAGCTTACATACAAAAGAATGGCTATACAAAAGGGTCACATGCGACACGAGCCATATACAAAATAACAATGTCTAAGCATATACATGAATGCTCTTCAAAAGAGGGCTATCAAGTAGTCCAACAAAATAAGTACTCAATGTGTCCAGGCCTCAGGCACCGTGGTAACCCAGATATATAGCCACTGGATTATCATCTAGGGTCCCTGTACCTGCATCAACATCATCTACACCATGGGAATCACCACCACCCATGATGCATGCGGATTTCATGAGCCCGCCATCTCCATAAAATATAGACGCTCAGCAGTATAGAACTCATTAGACTTTCAGAAAGAATCATCATTTGAAAACATATTAGATCAGTTGTGAAAGTATACGTAAGCCCGATCTTCCGCTCTCGGAACATGCGCATACTAACCCATCTAACTTTATACATACTTACATATTTATAGCTTAACAATTAAACATATGGAAAGTCACCATGTATCATCTATCCATAACGATATACATACACACGGTTCCATCTCCCGTCTCGTATGCATACAAATACGTCTAACATAAAAATCATCATATGCAACAATGCAAGCATCATATATCATCATCATCATCATAACATTCTTGCCATGCAAACTCATGTTCATCATTGTCATTCTTGTTTCTCTGTGTACCATTTGTCCCTGTCCTTACTCTGCTTGCCTCTACTTGTGCCATCTACAGAGTAAGGCCAATCCTTGTTTTGCTTGCCCTTACTTGTGCCATCTGCAAAACAAGGACCGTTCTTACTTTGCTTGCCGCTACTTGTGCCATCTACAAAGTAAGACCAGTTACCTTTCCTTTAACATCATTTGTCTCTGTCCTTACTCTGTTTGCCCCTACTTGTGCCATCTACAGAGTAAGGCCAATCCTTATTTTGCTTGCCCCTACTTGTGCCATCTACAAAACAAGGACCGTTCTTACTTTGCTTGCCGCTACTTGGGCCATCTACAAAGCAAGACCAGTTACCTTTTCTTCAACATCATTTGTCCCTAACCCTACTTTGCTTGCCGCTACTTGTGCCATCTACAAAGTAAGGCCGGGTTATCGTGCCTTTATCATCATTTTCATGCAATCATATGATATGCATGCTTATGCTTATGCTCATCATCTTGTGCCATTTCCATCATGAGACCAACCCTGCGGTAGGAGACTTGTCATCGCTACCAGGGGTCGTCATGTTGTTTTCTGTTATACATGAGTCCAGTTCTACGGTAGTGAGACAATACTCAATCACCATCGGAGTTGAACCCTGTTTCCATTATGCATGGGCCAGCTCTACGGTAGTGAGACCATACTCAATCACTACCGGAGTTGAACCCTGTTTCCGTTTCATTGCTCATGCTATGTTCATGCTTATGTCAATAAATCCTTGAACTCATATTCTATCATAACTCATATCATAAAATCATAGAATCATGTCATCAACCATGTAAACCATGTAAACCAACCAATGCACATAACAACATAATCATCTCATTATCTTGCAAACTCATAAAGCTCATAGGAACATCACATCAAACATTTATCCAACACATCTCATAGAACATCATTAGTAGTCATAGTATCTCAAAACATCATACATCAATCGTTCAACCAAAACATCTTTTATACTTTAAGAATAGTATCCCCTTTTGCCCAGTAAGTAAAATACTTACCTTGTTTGCTTGAGTACCCTTTGGTGGATTCTTGACTCAACCGCAATGCACCTAAGCATTTACATAATAAACACATAATTAAGCTCTATTCTTAGCTTAACAACTCATACTCTATAAAGATACTTGAACACTACAAGTATCACGCTCCATTAGCTAATGGATTAATTATCTAATAACTTAGTTACATTGAACTATGATTCTACATCATAATATATTAAATCACTAAATCTTGAGGCATATGCATACACTCTAGGTTAAGTATTACACTTAACCCTATAATTGTTATTCTCTTCTAAGCCATTTAATCTAGCAATTTATCCCAAACTTTATAATTCTCATAACACTTACAATAATCATTATGATTCTATTATGACATATTAGAACCTAAACCCTATAGTTATCAATTTCCATGAAAGCCATGAAAACCTAGGATTAATTAACACTTTAAATGTAATTAATCCATTCAAACAACATTCTTAGTGTTTACATACCAAAAGCCCAAAATTAATTCAAACTATATAAAATTAGGGTTTATGTCCATACTTTACCAATAAGTAAAATTGGAGTTTCAACCCATTAATTTTACAACCCAGAGCTTGAATCATGCATAGCAATCTACTACACATAAAAGCCCCACATTAATTTTAGGAATTAGGTTTCTTATCAAATTTCCCCAATTTTCGGACCTAATTAAAAATCCCTTAAATCATTATGATTTCAAGCTTGATACCCAAAAAAAACTAAAGATTTTAACAATATAACAAAATCCCATTCAAGAACCCTAATTTTCGGACCCAAATCAAAGCCCCATAAATCCACACAATTTCTAGCTTCTAATCTCACAAGCATAACGAAAATTACAAGAAAAGACTAAAGTTTTTACCTCACAAGCACCTTAGTCGAAACCCCCTAAAAATTCGTCACTTTCCTTTTCTTTTCTTTTTATTCTTCTTCTTCTCCTTCTTCTTTCTTTCTTTCTCATGGCCAGCATCACCTCTCTCTCTCAATCTACAGCTCTTTCTCTCTCAATCTAGGCCGTATGTGTTTGTGTGTGGAAGGAGAAAAAGTGAGACAAAGGGAGAATGGGGGACTTGATTGTGACATCCCACATCGCCTGGGTATGGAGATGAAGATGTACTTAAATGTATACTATATCCTTAATGACAACAACGCGTTTTAAAGCCGTGATGGTCATGATCCCATTAGAACTCTGCAGTTAAGCGTGCTTCTGCTGAAGTAATGCTAGGATGGGTGACCTCCTGGGAAGTCTGGTTCGAGGGGAGCCAAAAACGAATAATATTGTGTGTCATTGGGGTGGGATGTTACAATTGGTATCAGAGCCATTTCCTTACCTGAGATAGGGGGATCGTGCACAAGCCCATGAAGGTCGCTAGCGGGCACTCGCTAGGGCAGACGCCAAGAATGGGCTAATCCCATGAGGGTCGCCAGCGGGGACGCTGCGTCCTAAGAGGGGGTGATTGTGACGTCCCACATCGCCTAGGTATGGAGATAAGGATGTGCTTAAATGTATACTACACCCTTAATGATAACAACGCGTTTTAAAGCCGTGATGGTCATAATCCCATCAGAACTCCGCAGTTAAGTGTGCTTCTGCTGGAGTAGTACCAGGATGGGTGACCTCCTAGGAAGTCTGGTTCGAGGGGAGCCAAAAGCGGACAATATTGTGTGTCATTGGGGTGGGATGTTACAATTGGTATCAGAGCCATTGCCCATCTTGAGATGGTGGGAGCGTGCACAAGCCCATGAAGGTCGCTAGCGGGCGCTCGCTAGAGCGGACGCCAAGAATGGGCTAATCCCATGAGGGTCGCCAGCGAGGACGCTGGGTCCTAAGAAGGGGTGATTGTGACATCCCACATCGCCTAGGTATGGAGATGAGGATGTGCTTAAATGTATACTACACTCTTAATGACCACAACGCGTTTTAAAGCCGTGATGGTCATGATCCCATCAGAACTCCGCAGTTAAGCGTGCTTCTGCTGGAGTAGTCCCAGGATGGGTGATCTCCTAGGAAGTTTGGTTCGAGGGGAGCCAAAAGCGGACAATATTGTGTGTCATTGGGGTGGGATGTTATAGACATGGATGTGTATCGTCTACCTTCATGTACACCATATGTGCTTCAGAAAAAAAGTCCTAATTCTTTTGATTCAATAAAATGCAATTGGGAAAATTATAACTTCTCGAGACATTTTTCACGGCATTTAAATCAGACAAATGCTTTTTTGTGATCATATGACAGACAGAGTCTTTCAGTGGTATTAAAAATGGTAAGGAATGGCCAGTCTGAGGCTCATATCTTCTGGCTGTTACTTGCAAATTCTTATCATGGCATATGATTTAATGTTCTCTCTTTCTCTCTCTCACACATTCGAATCGAATCTTCAACTTTTGTTTTAAGAAAATTTGGCTAACTTTGCGTTTTGTTTTTAGGGATCTAAAAAATAATAGTCAAGTATGAAGTATAATGCGACCTTTGGCATGAATATGGTTTAAATTTACATATAACGCTTAGGAGTATGAGTTTGAGTCTCTGACATAACAACCTTGTTCTCTCTAATAGCTGCATGTGTCTTTATCTAAATTATGCATTCTCTTACAGATTTTTGTTCATTACAGCTTTGGAACTTCAATGGGTATCTGTAGTACCTTAATCTTATTAATCTTGCTTGGACGCGCTGCATTTGTATTCCCACTCTCTACTCTTTCCAATTACATGAATAGAAAAGCCGAGAGAACACCAGTGATCACATTTAAACACCAGGTTAGCATTGCCATGATAACTTTTATGCATACTGCGAGGGAAGGTAGTTACAGACTTTCATGGCCTATGGATTTTAAAATTTCTATTTATCTAGCTAATCATTTGGTGGGCTGGGCTTATGAGAGGGGCAGTCTCTATTGCATTGGCTTTTAAACAGGTATGCATTTTATGTTCATCATAATTCAAATCAGTTAGTTTGTTAGAGATGATAATCCAACATATTGCATAGATAATTTTACAATTTGGTAGAAATTATGCATGAATTAATCTCTCTTGGTTTGTGAAGTTCACGTATTCTGGCATTACATTGGATCCAATCAATGCAACAATGATTACGGACACCATTGTCGCAGTCCTCTTCAGTACACTGGTATGTTGGTCTCTGTCTTCAAGTGGGTTTCCTTTTGTTGGGGTTATCCCACATCGGTTGTGGATGGGGCTGGTGGTCACTTTATAAGTGTGAGGGAAAGCCTCACCTCTTGAGCTAGCTTTTGGGGTTGAGAGGGGCCCAAGACCACCCAACAATGGTATCAGAGCCTAGGTTTACCAATAAGTCTCGGCCCAACAGTCCACGGGAGAAACGGGTTATCGCTGTTCCGACCTAGGGCCCGATGTGTGAGGGGGAGATTGTTGGGGTTATCCCACATCGGTTGTGGAAGGGGCTGGTGGTCACTTTATAAGTGTAAGGGAAAGCCTCACCTCTTGAGCTAGCTTTTGGGGTTGAGAGAGGCCCAAGACCACCCAACAGTTGTTAGGAAATTAATCCTATTTTCCAAGACCTGTGATATGCGAAAAATAAGAAGAATGCGGAATAACAAAGATTAGGCAATCACACACGACACAAAGATTTAAGTGGTTCGGCTTAACAAGCCTACATCCACTGGCGGAGATGACCCGGAGAAAATTCACTATCAAAAGATGGAGAACAAAAACAGTAAAGAGAAAATCACTCAGATCCCAAAGCCCCAATACACCAAAATCTCACTATCACACAAGAGAGATTATTCACAAAATAGAATACAAAAGACAGATGTACAAACTCTTCTTTTGCTGGAACGGATAGCGGCTGATCTCTATTTTCTTCTCTTACTTTGCAGCACCTTTTTCTTCTAATCACTTGTTTTTGGCTCCTCCATCTTTTGATAGTGAATTTTCTCTGGGTTGTCTTCGCCAGTGGATGTTGGCTTGTTAAGTCGAACCACTTAAATCTTTGTGTCGTGTGTGATTGCCTAATCTTTGTTATTCCGCATTCGTCTTATTTTTCGCATATCACGGTTCTTGGGAAATAGGATTAATTTCCTAACATTTTACAATGAAGACACAAGTCTCACTACAACCATTATATGTCATGCAATTGTTAGTGATACATTGCAGGAATTCTTTTACCTGCAAAGATTTCATGGTATGTTTTACATATACTTGCAGATGTTTGGTTTTCTAACAAAGCCGCTAATAAGCTATCTACTTCCCCACCAAGAAACTATCAAAATCAGTCATCGAGAATCAGTTCCTCCAATAGAGGACTTGGATGTTCCTTTGCTCTCTGTTGAAGAATCTGTGGGAACCAACATGAGCCGTGCAAAGGATAGTTTGTCCCGGCTGATAGAAAGGCCTGTATTCACTATACATTTCTACTGGAGGAAGTTTGATGATGCCTACATGAGACCCATATTTGGAGGGGCCCCCGTTAGCACTCCGATGGACTGTTAAACAAATGACAGCAAGTCTACTAGACGGCAGCGAGGAACCGGGATAGCCTAACGGTAAATCAGGAATAGGCAGATTACTTGCTGTGCATTTAATGTACAGGACATGCACAAGGTGAAGATAGGTCTGCTTTTCTTCAAACTATGCAAAATACGCTGAAGTTTTGAAGCGGCAGTATCATAATCAATTAGATGAGTAAGGTTTAACCTTCTTCATGACTACACAAAATTTGTTAATAGACTAAAGATTCTACACCTCCTGGAAAATTTGCTGATAGACTTTTGTGTGTAAGTTTTGATGAAACTAGAATTTATTTTATCCAAGTTGTAACCTTTTTGATGAAACTAGTAACTTTTTCCAAGTTGTAAGCTTGTCAAGTTTTTTCTTCCCACTTGTTTTTGGTACTCTTACGGGACCTATGCAAAGCCAGTAATCCATTTTTTCTTAGGATGCAAGTGAGAAATGGAGTGCAAAATGAGGGGTTAATTGTTTAGCAACATGGGATAATATATCTTATAAAAAAACAGAGACAAAACAGACCCTTAGGCGATCCCATCTCAAATTTTCTTGACAGGCAGTAAAATTCACATCAAAGATCAAAAGCTTCAGCGGATAATGGAAAGAAATACTTGGGCAGATGCAACTATAACTTCTTCAATCCACCAAAATTGACCAAACACCCCCCCCCCCCCCCCAAAAAAAAAAAGAAAAAAAAAATCTAAATTCTCTCTGGCGTGTTTGACGTGCAGATCTACGCTTAGTGGGTGTAACGCCCAAGATAGTTATTAAGTTTATTATTAATAACCTCATAATAATCTAAATTAATTAATGAGATTGATTAATAATAAGTATATGTATGGGTAAATTGTAGTTGAAATAAATGGTAAGGGTGAAATATGAACTATAGGTAGTGGGGTGTAAATCTTGCAATTCTAAATAGTTGGGGCATTAAAATAGAAATAGAATCTTATCCTATGCTACATGTCAAATTTTCATTGGCCATTGGAGATACCTTATCTCCTTAGTTTTAAAAGAAAAATGCAAAAAAATAATAATAATATAAGTCTTTTGGTGGGCCCCCTGCAGCAGCCCACTTTTCCCCCCATCCTTTCTTTCTTTCCTCCTTTCTTTCTTTCTCCCTCACCCCTCATTCACGCACACACACAGCAGCCCCCCTTTTTCCCATTTTCCCTCACTCTTTCTCCTTCCACAAACCCACACACACGGCCTAGATTGGGAGAGAAAGAGCTGCAGATTGAGAGAGAGAGAGAGAGAGAGAGGGGTACTGCTGGCTGGGAGAAAGAAAGAGAAAGAAGAAGGAGAAGAAGAAAGAAGAAAAAGAAAAGAAAAGGAAAGTGACGAATTTGAAGGGGGTTTCGGCCAGGGGTGCTTGAGAGGTAAAATCTTTAGTCTTTCCTTGTAATTTTCGTGTTACCCATGAGATTAGAAGATAGAAATTGTTTGGATTTGTGGGGCTTTGATTTGGGTCCGAAAATTAGGGTTCTTGAAAGGGATTTTGTTATATTGTTAAGATCTTTAGTTTCTCTTTAAGGTTTTGTTCTACCCATTGGATTCCAAGTTTGAAATCATAATGATTTGGAGGATTTTTAATTAGGTCCGAAAATTGGGAAAATTTGATAAGAAACCTAATTCCTAAAATTAATGTGGGGCTTTTATGTGTAGTAGATTGCTATGCATGATTCAAGCTCCGGGTTGTTAGATTAATGGGTTGAAACTCCAATTTTACTTATTGGTAAAGTATTGACATAAACCCTAATTTTATATAGTTTGAATTAAGTTTGGGCTTTTGGTATGTAAACACTAGGAATGCTATTGAGTGGATTAATTACATTCAAAGTGTTAATTAATCCTAGGTTTTTATGGGATTCCATGGAAATTGATACCCATGGGGTTCAAGCTCTAATATGACATTTTAAGTGTTTATGAGTATTATAAGTTTGGGTTAACAAATGGAGCGTGATACTTGTAGTGCTCAAGTATCTTTATATAGAGTATGAGCTGTTAGACTAAGAATAGAGCTTAATTATGTGTTTATGTTGTAAATGCTTAGGTGTATCGCGGTTGAGTCGAGTTCACCGGAGGGCACTCAACTAAATAAGGTAAGTATTTTACTTACTGGGCAAAAAGATAATATGTTTTAAAGTATAAAAGATGTTTTGGATGAATGATTGATACAAGGTGCTTTGTGATTATATTGACTATTTAACGATGTTCTATGTGATGTGTTGAATGAATGTTTGATGTGATGTTTCTATGAGCTTTTATGAGCTTACGAGATAAAATGATGTTATGTTATGTATATATATTCATGGCGGATGATATGAGGAGATGATGTTACATATGTATATGTATGGATGTTATGAGGAGATGATGTTATGTATATATTCATGGCGGATGTTATGAGGAGATGATGTTACATATGTATATGTATGGATGTTATGAGGAGATGATGTTATATTGTGTATACATGCATGGCGAATGTTATGAGGAGATGATGTTATATTATGTATATATGCATGGCGAATGTTATGAGAAGATGATGTTATGTGATGTATATATGCATGGCGGATGTTATGAGGAGATGATGTTATATTATGTATACATGCATGGCGAATGTTATGAGGAGATGATGTTATATTATGTATATATGCATGGCGAATGTTATGAGGAGATGATGTTATGTGATGTATATATGCATGGCGGATGTTATGAGAAGATGATGTTATGTGATGTATATATGCATGGCGGATGTTATGAGGAGATGATGTTATATTGCGTATACATGCATGGCGAATGTTATGAGGAGATGATGTTATATTATGTATATATGCATGGCGAATGTTATGAGGAGATGATGTTATGTGATGTATATATGCATGGCGGATGTTATGAGGAGATGATGTTATATTATGTATATATGCATGGCGGATGTTATGAGGAGATGATGTTATATTATGTATAGATGTATGGTGGATGTTATGAGGAGATGATGTTATATTATGTATACATGCATGGCGAATGTTATGAGGAGATGATGTTATATTATGTATATATGCATGGTGAATGTTATGAAGAGATGATGTTATGTGATGTATCTATGCATGGCGAATGTTATGAGGAGATGATGTTATGTGATGTATATATGCATGGCGGATGTTATGAGGAGATGATGTTATATTATGTATATATGTATGGTGGATGTTATGAGGAGATGATGTTATATTATGTATACATGCATGGCGAATGTTATGAGGAGATGATGTTATATTATGTATATATGCATGGCGAATGTTATGAAGAGATGATGTTATGTGATGTTTATATGCATGGCAAATGTTATGAGGAGATGATGTTATGTTATGTATATATGCATGGCGGATGTTATGAGGAGATGATGTTATATATGTATATGTATGGATGATATGAAAAGATGATGTTGCATGAGCATGCATAGCATATGATTTTATGATAATGATGACTATCAATATGTTTTATTGTTAAGCTAATTAAATTGTAAGTATATTTTCAAATGATGGTTATTTGGAAAGCCTAGTAATTTCTATACTACTGAGCGTCTCTATTTCATGGAGACGGCGGGCTCACAAATCCGCCTGCATCATGGGTGGTGGTGATTCCCGTGATGCAGGCAATGTGGTTAATGTTGATGCAGGTGCGGGGATTATTGAGGATGACCCAGTAGCTATGTATCTGGGTTACTACAACGTTTGAGGCATAGTTGCATCAGATGTTATTTTGTTGGACTAGATAATAGTCCCCTTTTTGTAGAGATTACATGTATATGCTTAGACTTTGTTATTTTGTATATGGCTCGTGTCGCATGTGACACTTTTGTATAGCCATTCTTTTGTATGTAAGCTTTAATCACTTAGATGTATTAATCAGCTCTGATGGGTTATGTTATGTCTTAAGTTATTTATATTCCGCTGCAAAGATATAAACCTTGATGAATCATTGATGTTGCATGTAGCTCTGTGTGGCATATGATATTGTCAATCAGGTTAATACACGGGTTCATGGCATACTGTGGTATCGCCATGCCACTGTGACAATCCGCTTTATTGTGGGTAATGCTTTTAAAAAAAAAAAAAATAGTCTCGCTTTAATCAAGCGGGTCGTCACAGTGGGAAAGGCAGATATCTTCCCACTCTTAGTGGTGAGGCAAGGCGAGAGGATTTAGGTGGCTTGAAAAGGATTAAAGGTACCCATGAAAGATTATTGGCATGATCATCTTTTGGACTCATGAAAAATTATTTGGAATGGAGAGTCCAAACAACACGGTATTTAGACTCTGAATTTTATTTTTTTTGTTAGTTAATTTTATGCATTGTTAAGTTATTGTGCTCAGAAAATTTACTGGGCATTGTAACAATTAGTAATTTGTGGGAGTAGAGTAGTTGGAAAAAGAGTGAAGCTCAGCAGAAAACCATATTGAAATGCCAATGTATCAGTTGGAAGAGTGGAAACAACACGGTTTTTAGAAAGTTGAAACAATAATTTCGACCTTTGACGCGTGGAAAATCTAACGAGAAAGTTCAAAACATTTTTCATAGGAAAGCTCATGAGAAAGAGCAGAACTGTGCTGCCTGATACAAACATGAGCCGTAGAATTTCCCCTCTTATTGCTTCCCTGCTGCTTTTATTCTGCCTTGCTTTTCATTTCAACAATGCTACCACCACTGATTCTCACCGAGCAGGCCAATCACTAAACACCTCGGAGTACATTCAATCTGCCAATGGAACGTTCCGACTTGGTTTCTTTTCTACAGAAAACTCGACCAACCATTGCTATGTTATATTCTACATGTACGGACTACATATTCTACACGAATAATATTCTTCATTATTCGTAGTGGTTGTTACATTGGGCCTTTTCGTTTATTATGTGATGAGGAGAAAGCTTAGAAGGAAGCTAAGGGTGAGTAAAGAATGGTTCACAACGTTATTTTAGCAATATATATATAAACTTGTGTTGTTTTAAAATGCAGGGGAGGATTTGTTACTTTTAGATTTGGACATGACCCAAAAGGCAAATAATTCAGAGGATGGAGATAGTAGGAAAAGAGAAGTCCAAATGCCATTATTCAGTTTTGCAAGTGTTTGTGTTGCAACCGATAATTTCTCAGCTACAAATAAGCTTGGAGAAGGTGGTTTTTGATCCGTTTACAAGGTATGCTTCAATGTACCTAAACACAATGCTTTGGCTATGGAATGTATGTAAAAGGTTGACAGTTTGCCAGCTAAACCTTTCCATGTTAACAAGCACAAACAGGCACATGTCACTTTTGTTGTTGTGTATACTATGAAGCCACTCAGAATACCAATTCAAATAAACTTTTATTGTGTAAGCCATTGGAAGATAAAATTTTGCTTGGCGTGTGCTAGTCTTATATGTAATTAGATAGTATGTGTTTGTCAATCACTTAATAGTTGATATTGAGTATGCACATGTGAAATATCACAAGTTAGGTGATTTGTATAGTATACATAGTTGTGCTTAAACTCATAGGCTTAAGCTTTTGAGTTGAGTTTTGTCCCAATATACTATATTATAGTCTTGCTCCAAGACTCTAGAGGTGTCAATGCATCGACTTTTTTAGGCCCAAATCGGGAATGTCGATCTCTAGTCTTGGCTCAAGGACCAGAGATTCCACTACAACAAAATGTTTTGCATCCTATTCTTGTTGCTCAAAATGGGTTGTTTGTTTTAGAGTTAAAAAGGTTTTAGTCTTTATCATTGGTAATGGATTTCTTATGAATGTAGCTTACTATTTTTTTATTATTTTTAATATCTTTCACAACAAAAAATAATTGCAGGGAATATTACTAAAAGGTGACGAGGTAGCTGTAAAAAGATTTTCAAAAAAATCTGAAAAAGGTTGGGAGGAGCTTAAAAATGAAGCAATGCTCATAGCCAAGCTTCAACACAAGAATCTTGTTAGACTTTTGGGTTGTTGCATTGAACGAGATGAAAAGATATTAGTTTACGAGTATATGCCCAATAAAAGCTTGGATTTCTTCCTCTTTGGTTTGTAATATCTCCCACTTTGATATATATATATTTTTATTTGATTTTTATGGTCATTTGCATGTATCTCACTAATTGTTAATTTACTCATATACGTAAAGCAGATGAAAAGAAGCGCATGATATTAGACTGGAGGACTTGTGTTGGAGTCATTGAAGGAATTGCTCAAGGACTTCTTTATCTTCATTAGTATTCTAGGTTAAGGATTATTCACAGGGACTCAAAGCCTAACAATATTTTGTTGGACATTGATATGAATCCCAAAATATCAGATTTCGGAATGGCAAAAATATTTGGAGGAAATGAATCACAACAAATACAAATAGGATTGTTGGCACTTAGTAAGTAATATGAAGGAAACTTTTGAATTATAAAAATCAACATAATAGTATACATGTGTAGACATACACATAAAACATGCAATTACTAATATATTTAACTTGATGATGGTGTACAGTGGTTATATGTCTCCTGAATATGCTTTGAAAGGCCTATTTTCAATCAAATCCGATGTCTTTAGTTTTGGCGTCTTATTGTTAGAGATTGTGAGTGGCAAAAAGAATACCGGTTTTTATCAAAGTGACTGTCTCCATCTTATTGGATATGTGAGTATCTTATTTGCATGTGTTTGTTGTAGAAATTTAAAACACTTACTTACTTTGATTCATAGTGGGGAGTTGTTGAACAAATGTGCATTCATCATTAATTATTAAAGCAAAATCAGTCATCTGTTCTTGAAATTTTAGAGTGCTAATTAGAGTATAGAAGGTGCTACTAGTCTCAAAAGCTTAAACTAATAAAAAATTATGTATTTAATCATGAACCAGCATTCTAACATCCTTTAATTTTCCTTTTTCCTTGGATTTGAAGGCATGAGTATTATGGACAAATGATAGGGGATCAGACTTGGTGGATCTACTACTTAATGATATATCCTTTATGCAGATGGTATTGAGACATGTTAACATAACTCTGCTTTGTCTTCAAGCAAGTGCAGCGGATAGGCCTACTATGTCTGATGTTGTCGCAATACTTAGCAATGAAACTGTAGTTCTACCTTATCCCAAGGAACCTGCTTTCTTGAATGTGAGTGGTATGGCGATGACAAACTCAATTAACAGTAGGTCACAATTATGTTCTCTGAATGGTGCAACTGTTTCAATTATGGAAGGCCGATAACATTTGAAAATCCGGCCAAAAGCATCGTACTATCCTAGTAAACCATCAAAAAAACATTATTCATACATTTTTTTTCTTCCTATTTTATCTCAAAACCCACTTAACAGAGCCAGCTGGGCATTGTTTATTTAGGGTCTTTAGCCACATAATGTGGTAGTAGTAGGGTTCTGATATGTATCATGAAAAGATCTACTCGCAATTGGCATTCAAAGAAGAATGCATGCATTTGTGGTTAATTTTATTAAATAGTCCGTAGATATTAGTTTTCGTCTCTGTAATGAAATTAGAAGTGTTTATATTATTTCACTTGAAAGTTGTAATTAAAACTAATATATATAGGAACCTCAATTATTTCTGCAACATTTCAGTAGTTGCAACAGAACACACCTTGGTCCTTGTTACAACACTGATGAACAAATTGAAAGACTTGTTTGTAAACGTGACAGGTCAATTTTGCTTTAAGACTAACAATTTGCAATGATATTCAAGACAATGCAGTGAATAAGACTTATTTTGCAGAAAAAAAGTCTCATGATCAAGGATGCAGTAGCCACTTCATATCCAAAATTATTATTGATTATTCATAAGAGAAATGTTATATTGGCTAATTTGATGTTTAACGTGGGAGTCCTTCACAGTTTATTAATGTAAGAAATCACAAAACTTGTAGGAAAGCTTTAACAGCTGATGTGGTCTACAACACTAAAAAACACTGTTTCAAGTTCTCGAAAGCAGGCTCTGTTCGTTGGAAGCAAGGCTGGAAAGGCAGATCTTTTTGACTGTCAGGAATTTTTGTTTGTTTTAATGATACATTGAAGGAATTTGTTTGTTTTCTACGCCTCCTGGAAAATTAGCTGATAGACATATGTGTGTAAGTTTTGATGAAACTAGAAACATGCTCTTAGTAGGTCCAGCTGTTAGACTGAAAAGAAAAGTTCAAATCATTGCCATTTGCGGGGGCTATAAAATAAAAAATGAATATTTTTGTAAGGATTTTCAAATCTTTGGAGTTGTCACTGGAGCCCCTAACATACAAGGTGAGTCCGCCCTGATTATATTGTAATTAATCATATTTTAAGGAAATACGTGATAAGAAAATATCTATATATTAAGAGTTGTTAACAGCCAAAGATATCAAAAAAGACTAGAACATGAATGATAAGTCGATGAACACAAAAGAGTTCTAAATGCTTATCCCGGCTTTGCGGTGGTGTTTTGAGGTCACCAAATGCAAGGAGGACAAGTAAGGCGTGGCGTGTAAAAGTGGGTAGTCACATTGCTTGGACAGTGGCTGAGGTGACTACCCCGCTAATCGCGCTTGGAGGCAAGCGGATAGTTACGCTTGACTTGGCTTGAGTGGAGAGTCAAGACAGTGACAACGCTGTTTTTAGATTGTGAAAAATCTAACGTGAAAGTAGAAAGGCTACAATACAGTCCACATATTTCGGAGGAAATTTCATGAGAAAGTGCACTCAAAAGATTTTTAAAATTAATATATATATATATAAAATTTATTTTGTAGTACAGGAATAAAAATAGATAGAATATTTGAAATGGTGAGATCTTAGTTTAGAGAAAGTGTAGTTGTCATTTGTAATGCTCAACCCACTTTAAGTATTTAGAAATGCTTGTATGCATACTCTAGTACGGTGCTGAAGCATTGGACACATGCACGCGTAGCATGAGTAGTCGGGCGCTAGTGGCGCACTTAGCACGAAGCATTGGAGCTCAAAGTCATCTGATATTGACCATTTATTTTTGAACGGTTAGGATCATTCGATCTAGTGGTATGATTTAAATTGTATGATGTTTCTTAGGTAGATCCAGTGGTTGGATTTATTGGACTGTAATTAAAATTAATTATAAGATCAAATTAACTTTGATATGATGATTGTGATTAAATAATTAACATCTAACAACTATTATTAAATAACAGTTTAATTTCAAAAAATATATCTGCAATTTAATTTTTTGAAAAACACAAATAATTATCTCTTCTATTCTCTTAAGATTTTTTTTCCCTACTTAAACAATTATCGGATTCTGTCTCTTGGTAGAATATAAAATTTGAAGATATTTGGGTTTAGTTTCGGTTGCACAAAACGCAACTAAACTACATAAGTTTCTTGAGCTTCATTATATCCGGGGGCAGAATTAGAACGTTTAGTTTGGGGGGCAAAATATTAAAAAAAAAAAAAAAAAAAAATTTGGTCAGCAAAAGTTATTTTTTTTTTTTTTTTTGGACCACTCAATGTCTTGGGGGGTTGGCCTGCCCTCAAACCAAAGGGTAGTTCCGCCCCTGATTATATTTTGGATAAATATTTGTTGTTAACTAATTCAGTTACATATCATTTATGGTGGGAGTAAATAATTTTAAGAAAAGTGACATTGTAATAAGAACAATTTCGAGTTTCTGTTTCTCTTATTTTTCTAACAAGTGCAAAATTTAACTTAAAATGACACTTGGCAGCATTTTAAAACGCCACATGTCGCAATTTTGTGTCCTCATATTAGGATTATAAGATCAAATTAACTTTGATCTAATCATTGTGATTAAATAATTAAGATCTAACAGTTATTATTAAATAACAGTTTAATTTCCAAAATATATCTACAATTTATTTTTGTAAATAATTTTAAGAAAAGTGACATTGTAATAAGAACAATTTCGAGTTTCTGTTTCTCTTATTTTTCTAACAAGTGCAAAATTTAACTTAAAATGACACTTGGCAGCATTTTAAAACGCCACATGTCGCAATTTTGTGTCCTCATATTAGGATTATAAGATCAAATTAACTTTGATCTAATCATTGTGATTAAATAATTAAGATCTAACAGTTATTATTAAATAACAGTTTAATTTCCAAAATATATCTACAATTTATTTTTTTGAAAAACACAAATACTTATCTCTTCTATTCTCTTCAGATTTTTTTTCCCTCTACTTTAACAATTATCGGATTCTTTCTTTTGGTAGAATATAAAATTTGAAGGTATTTGGGTTTAGTTTCGGTTGTGCAAAACGAAACTAAACTACATTAGTTTTTTGGGCTTCATTGTATCCAGGGGCGGAACTAGAACGTTTAGTTTGAGGGACAAAAAAAAAAAAAAAAATTGGGAGGGAGGGAGGGTGGGGGGGCAAAAGTTAATATTGTTATTATTTTTTTTTTTTGGACCACCCTATGGCTTGGGGTGTTGGCCCCCCAAATCAAAGGGTGGCTCCGCCTCCAATTGTATCATGGATAAATATTTGTTGTTACCCAATTTAGTTGCATACCATTTTTTGTGGGAGCAAATAATTTCTTATGAAAAGTGATATTATAAACACACTTTAAGAACAATTTAGAGTTTCTGTTTCTCTTATTTTTCTAACAAGTGCAGCCTGGTTGAACTATAAACCCAAAACAGGATCCAAGAACACCATATATACTTGCGTGTGTGCTGCATTGCATAGCTATTAGCTGCCTACAAATACGAACCCTATAATAATTTCTCCTCTTATTGCTTCCCTCCCGCTTTTATTCTGCCTTACTTTGCACTTCACCAATGCTACCTTCCCTGATACTATCTTGTATCTGCCAACGGAAGGTTCCCTGATACTATCTTCCGACCAGGACAATCAGTAAACAACTCGGACTACCTTGTATCTGCCAACGGAAGGTTCGCACTTGGTTTCTTTTCCACAGAAAACTCGACAAAGCATTACGTGGTTGTATACTACGCCTATATTCATCGATAAATAAATAAATAAATAAAATATCGAATTGGTCCCTTTGTAAAAATGGTTCAGCCAAAAACTTTTCAGGGAAGCCAAAGAGAGACAAAACGTGGGGTCACAAGACAAGAGAACCACAAAAACAACTAAGGAATTGGGGCCACCGCTTGAGTTGTTGAAATACAACTCACCGCACGACAGCTAGCTTGACTGGAGATCAGCCGAAACAACACGGTTTCAATCGTGGGGAAAATGTAACCAGAAAGTAGAAAATTAAGGCTACAATCTCCACATTTTTCATAGGAAAACTCATGAGAAATTGCCGTTCTTTTACGCCATGACAGTCTAGTAGATAAGGATGGAACGAGGGGATCCTTATCAAAATTAGGTTGTATCTAGCCTCCCGATGAAAAATCTTAGTTTTGAATAGTCAATTTTATGTTAAGAGTAACAACTCTATCTAATAAATGTATTGTGGTTATTCTATAGCACTTTTCTGTGAATAGTTTGTAGAAAAAGTGTCATGATATGGGATGCACTGGCCACTTCATATCCAAAAGGACTAATCACAATTGGGGTTCATTGTAATCACTTATATAGTCCAATTCGACCTATTACACATTTATCATGGGACTCAACAGATACTAATACAATGTTTTCTTAGAAAGATGTTACGTACATTGCATTTCTAGAGTGCATGTATAGACGGCGAATGATTGTTTTAGATTCTGGTATTGTTTTGTCTTTGTTCTCAAGTTTTAACTTTACAGCCAAAAATTATGTCAAAAAACAGGAAAAAAAAAAAAAAAACTGTACAGCCAAAAATAGAGGATGTAAGTTAGAAATGGAATGCCAAATGAGAGGAATTAATAATTATATCAAAAAATCAAAAGCTTCAACAGATACTGGAAAGAAATACTTGAGGCGGATGCAAGTACCAGAAGTTGTTCAACCCACTGCAACCAATGAAATGTATCTCATTGCCAAGGCGTGCACGGGATTAATCCCAAAAGCAGGGGAGCTGCTTAGTGAAAATTGCTCATTCATTATATTACTCATCAAGGTGAGGGCCGTTTGAATTTGCTTGCAAAACGTTCAGGTATTGCTTATTATTAGTAATACAACATGTAGAAATTTGATTATTAATTAGCCTTTTTGTTAACCATTTTCTTCTCTGTTTTAAGGGTTGAGGAGAACTGACAGATTGAGATGGGCTAAATTATCTAAAACCAGATATAAAATGCGTGGAAATCTTACCCCACAAGAGCAGCTTTTGATTCATGAACTCCACTCCAAGTGGGGTAATAGGTAATCTTCCAATCTTGTGTTCAAAATTTTCTCATCACTCATTCTAGAATTTGTTGGTATATTTATATTCATGGTCTTATTTTTGTAGTGTTAGTTAATGTGCCTACTAGTCTACCATTAAGGTTGCAATATCCTCATTTACCCTTCATTTACCCTCCAAAAGACAAAAATACCCCTAAAAATCTAAAAAAGAAAAGGCCAAAAAAAAAAAAAAAAAAAAAAGAATTCAGTAAAACTAACTCACCCATGGGGAATTGAAGATGTGAGTTAGGTTTTTTTTTGGGGGTGGAGTCGTGGATCCTCTTAAACTACCATCAAATTGACAATGTCGCCCCAAACTTTTAATTGTGATAATGTCCCCTCCCAAACTACCAAAAATTGCCAATGTTCCCCCCAATGATGAAACTACCATTAGTAAAACACAAAAACAAAATATACTAAAACTTCTAGAAAAAAAACCTAAAACTTAAATAAATAAATCCAAAGGGTGGCAAATTTAAAATAAGAAAAATTCCTTTTATAAGTAAAAAATTAAAAAATTTCGATTTTTTTTTTGTTATAAAAATTGAAAATATTTGTTTTGCTTTATAACTTTTTTAAATAAAAATTTCCATTTAAAAAAAATTAACAATTTTCGTTTAAGAAAATAAAAATTTTCGTTTTCGAAAACAAAGTTTAAAAAATAAATGTGTTTTTTTTGAAAAATAAAAATTTCCATTTTAAAAAAATATAATCGTTTTAAAAAATTTAAAATTTTCATTTAATTTTTTTTTGAAAATTGTTCTTTTTAAATTTAATTTTTTTATTTATTTATAGGGGTATTTTTTTGTCTTATTTAGAAATATATACAGATGCATTTTTATCTTTTTGCTAGTCTTGGGAGGACATTGTCAATTTGGTGGTAGTTTGAGGGGGTACGTGGACTTTATCAATTTTTTTTCCTTTGTTAGATTTTAGGAGTGTTTTTATCTTTTTGGAACATTTATGGGTATTTTTGTCTTTTTAGGGCAAAAAGGGCACATGGCAACTTGTTTGGTAAATCGGTAGGGTACATTCATTAAATTAAAAAATTTTTAGGACATTGCAAATGAGGTTGTAAATTGAGGAGATTAAGTATAGTTTCTCTTTTTTCTTATTTATTTTTTCAATTGATTTTCCACTCCACATCCAAGAAACAAAATAAGTTTAGAGACAAATGGGGAAAAGCATTGAAACCAAGACAATCAACAATGAATCAAGCTACCACATTCACAAACTTAGTCAAACACGTGCTAAGAAATGAAGAAGTATTAATATCTCTATCATTTTCAGCTTGCTCTCAAAGAACTTTAAGTTTAATCAAGGATCCACATTCACAAATTAACTTAGTCAAACACATACTGACAACCTAAAGTTGATTGATATGTGATCCTAATGGGACAAGTTTAACGTGGACTAATGACCCCTTTAAGAAATGAGACAAATCATAAACGTATAAAAGGCCTCAAGTGAGTTGGAATATGAATTAAAAGAATAAATTTAATGTTTTCTATCGGTTTAAGTTTTGCCATAATTGATGATTTAATATAGAAGCTGAAGTTTGAGTTCGAACTTTAACTCTATAATGTACCTCTATTACAAACTTCATGTAGAATGAAGAAATTCTATAATTTCTTTATAGAATTTATAATTTGGCTCAACAAATGGACTTTGTCCTATAATTTGGGGCACCGCTTGAATTGTTGAAATACAAGTCCGCACGACAGCTTGACTGGAGAGTTGAAACAACACGGTTTCAGTCGTGTGGAAAATGTAACCAGAAAGTAGAAATTAAAGACTACAATCTCCACATTTTTCATAAGAAAGCTCACGAGAAATTGCAGCCAGGTCGAACTCTAAACCCGAAACAGGATCCAAGAACACCACATATATATACTTGGATTGTGCTGCCTCATTATTGCTTCCCTTTTGCTCTTATTCTGCCTTGCTTTGCAGTTCAACAAGGAGAGAGTTGGGTCGGCCAGTCCAATCCCACTTCTACTTGGATTGTGCCAAGCACTTAATTAATTCAAGCTACTTTTAGATCATTCTTCAAATTTAAAAAATTCATAAAAAAAAATGTCATTTAACAAATTTAACTCTAGTTGATAATATTGCTCTCTAAATATAAAGGGTTCGAAAGTGAAAATTATTTATTTTTAAATATTCTCTCTTTTTCATGCTACTTTCTTCTTCTTTTTTTTTTTCTTTTTTTTTTTCACTTAAAGTAGATTTTTAATGCAAATGGCAAAAGTTGGTTTCATCTATCAATAAAATATAATATTTAATTAAAGTAAACAAAATATTTAGAGAGTTTAATATTCAGTAGTTTTGAAAATTGACTAACTAAATCAACTAAACTAGATTTTTATAGTTAAGTTTAGAAAAAAATTTGAAGAGCTCATTTGAAAAGCTCTTAGACAAATTCTCCAAATACCAAGAGCGAAAAATTGAAAGCTATTTAGGTTTTTAAGCTTATATATTCATTTTCCTTTCCTCTCTCATCTCCCAATAACAAATAAAGAATCAAAAAAGTCCTTGAACTTTTATCGCTTTTACACTGTAAAATTCAAAAACTATCAATTTAGTGTATCAAATTTTAAAAAGTTTACAATGTCACCCCTCTCATTAGGATTTAGGCGTGGCTGAGTTAAGTGTTTTTTTTTTTTTTTTTGGATTTTTGGGGTGTTTTTGTCTTTTTGGAACTTTTATGGGTATTTTTGTCTTTTTGAGGGCAAAAAGGGCACATGGCAACTCCTTTGGTAAATCGGTAGGGTACATTCACAATAAAAAAAATTAAAAAAAAAAAAAATTAGGACACTGCAAATAAGGTTGTAAATTGAGGAGATTAAGTATAGTTTCTCCTTTTTCTTATTTATTTTTTCAATTGAGGAGATTAAGTATAAGGTTAGAGACAAACAGGGAAAAGCATTATATTGAAACCAAGACAATCAACAATGAATAGGCGGATTACTTGCTGTGCAGTTGATGTACTCTGATGGGATTTTGCAGGACATGTACAAGATGAACATAGGTCTGCTTTTCATCAAACTATGCAGAACACACTGAAGTTTTGAAGCAACAGCATCCTAATCAGTTAGATGAGTAAGGTTTAACCTTCTTCATGGCTAGGCAAAATTTGTTAATAGACTCGAGACTTCAATTTCTACGCCTCCTGGAAAATTTGCTGATAGACTTATGTGTGTAAGTTTTGATGAAACTAGAAACATTTTCTAAGTTGTAACGTTGTCAAGTTTTTTCTTCCCACTTGTTTTTTCTTACGGGACCTATGCAAAGCCAGTAATTATCCATTTTTTCTTAGGATGAAAGTGAGAAATGGAGTGCAAAATGAGAGGGGTTAATTGTTTAGCAACAGGGGATAATATATGTTAAAAAAAAAAAAAACAGAGACAAAACAGGCGATTCCATTTTAAATTTTATTGACAGGCAGTAAAATTCACATCAAAGATCAAAAGCTTCAGCGGATAATGGGAAAGAAATACTTAGGTAGATGCAACCGGAACTTGTTCAATCCAACGCATAGAAAAGAACCGTATAAAATAAGCCGATAACAGGACACCAAAATTGACCCCAAAAGAAAAAGAAAAAGAAAAAAGCCTCCTCTAAATTCTCTCTGGCGTGTTTCACGTAAAGCAAGCTATGTTTAAAGGTAGTCATCATTAAAGATTATTGGCATGGTCATCTTTTTGACTCATGAAAAATTATTTGGAGTACTGGAGATCTAGTCCAAACAACACGGTTTTTAGACTCTGAATTTTATTTTATTTTTATTAGTTAATTTTATGCATAGTTAAGTCATTGTAACTATTAGTAATTAATTAGTAATTTGTGAGGGTAGAGTAGTAGTGTTTGTCGATTAGTTGGAAAAAGAGTGAAGCTCGGAAGAAGAAGAAAGCCTTGTCTAAATTCTCTCCGGCGTGTTTGACGTGCAAATTTTCATTGAAAAGGATCTCTTCCAACTCTCAGTGTCAAATAACTATCTTTATAAACAAGTCAGTCTTAAAATCTTAAACATCAACTAGTCAAATCGGTCGAGCTATAGGTCCGAAGCAACATACACTGAAGTTTTGAAGCTTCATGATTTTAATGAAAGTCTAAAAAAATCATGTACACCTGTGATATATTTTTTTTTAAGTAATACGATGTATACTCAATATGTTACATATTATATGGAGGACCCACATTGCCTATAAATTCCTAAGGTATTCTACTGAGTATATTTCTTAAAATTTCAAATATTATTTTCATATTAAATGATTTAGATTTAATCCTATATTCCTATCAGCTTATCACTTTTAAAATATGAATAGATATGATAACGATTGTTGAGGAAATAAATCATTTTGGGACAGATGCAATAAATGTCAGCTGGACTTAATTGATTTGAGTTGACTTGACTGGAGAGTCGAAATAACGCGGTTTTTAGACTATGGAAAATGTAACAATATGGTCGGCAATACTTTTCATAGGAAAGCTCATGATGTTGTCGCAATGCTTAGCAGGGAAATTGCAGCTCTACTTTATCTCTAATAACATGCTTTCTTAATGTGAGTGGTACAGCGATAGATTGAAACATAGTTAACAACAAGCCACCAATTTGTTCTCTAAATGGTGTAACGGTTTTAGTTATGAATGGTTGGTAACATTTAAAAATATGGTCATAAGCATCATATATGGTCCATAACATTATTCGATTGTGTATTGAATCTTTGGGTCTTTAGCCATGTAATTTGGTATTACATTTTCTGATGTATATCATGAAAAATGGATTTGTAACTGGAATTCAAAATAGTAAGATCAACTTGTCACATCTAACAACCAACAAATGGTGCATTTGTGGTGTAACGACATAGGAAAAACGGTAATCATTATCACTCCAAAATAATTAGCCATGTCTAACAACCAACAAATGGTGCATTCAATTCTTTTGGAGTGATAATTCATATATAGGCAGCGTTAGATGCCTTAATTGTTCTGTTGCCACTGTACATAAGTTGCTACAGAACATACTTTTGGTTTTGGTTACAACACTCTTTTAATACAATGTTTTCTGGAGTGCATGTATTGATGGAGATTGATTGTTTTAGATTATCGTATTGTTTTATCTTCTTTCTTATGTTTTAACTTCACAGTCAAAAATACAAGATGTAAGTGAGAAATGGAACACCAAATGAGAAGAATTAATAATTAGCAACATGAAAAAAAAAAAAAAAAAAAAGAACAACAACAACTATACAATCGTAAATACAAGAACAAAAAGAGGCAATTAGGCAATTTTGTGATATTCCAGCTAATAATTATTTAATAATATTCATCATATTGTGGAACAAAGAAGATGTTTGATAAAAAGCTGAATATACCACTTGTAACAGTTTTACTGGTTATTGTATTGATTTCAATGGTGGATTGAATTGTAAATGAATGGAATTGAGAATGAGAAATGGATTATTCTGTATTGAATATAAGCATTCCAGGTGCTCAACCTCCTTTTACAAATTAAACCGATTACCAAAATTGAATCAACAATACATCTCTTGAAATTAAGGAGATAATTCCTCAAGGAGTTGTTGTTATTGTTGGAAAACGAAATGATTACGATTACGATAAGTCAGCTACTCATTCCGGGTCCCCTTTTTACTTGGAAATTATTGTAACCACAAGTTTCCCTAGACTTTCTCAACGTAGACCCTGGAAAACGATGTCGTTGAATAGAAAATGAAGCTTTTACATTTATTGCTAGAAAACGAAATGATTACGATTACGATGAGTTAGCTACTCATTCCGGGTCCCCTTTTTACTTGGAAATTATTGTAACGACAAGTTTCTCTAGACTTTCTCAACGTAGACCCTGGAAAACGATGTCGTTGAATAGAAAAATGAAGCTTTTATATTTATTGCTAGAAAACAAAATGATTACGGTTACGATGAGTTAGCTACTCATTCCGAGTCCCCTTTTTACTTGGAAATTATTGTAACCACAAGTTTCTCTAGACTTTCTCAACGTAGACCCTGGAAAATGATGTCGTTGAATAGAAAATGAAAATGTGACCCACCGATCAATAATCAATAAAGAATGATATACCTTCGATGACCAGATCTAGGCCACTCATATATTTTTTTTAATAAGGGGAGGACAGGGTCTTAATTAAGTTTATATATATCCTAAGAGAAATGGATGGTATATGAAGGATTTAGGAGGAAGACTTTTATCCTATTATTAGTTCATAAAATAAAAAATAAAATAAAAAAATGACAGAGTTAAGTTTCTTTCTAATTGAGTTGGATGAATTAAATTGATATACCTTAGACATATTGAAGTAAGCTTGAATGGAAGATTAATAATCCAGTATTCACGAAAGATATTGTTTATTCATGATTTTAATGCAAGTCTAAAAAAATCATGTATACCTGTGATATTTTTTTAAAAGTAATACGATGTATAGTACTCAATATGTTACATATTATATGGAGGACCCACATTGCCTATAAATTCCTAAGGCATTCTACTGAGTATATTTCTTAAAATTTCAAATATTATTTTCATATTAAATGATTTAGATTTAATCATATGATGAGCTTATCACTTTTAAAATATGAATAAATATGATTAAGTTTATTGCGTATACACTTGTGACTATACATAACAAAATCATTTCATAATATTTGTTAGAGCACTAGAGGTCGCGTGATAGATCATTTTCAAAGTTCTTTGGCTTCAAAAACAATGGAAGCTCTTGTATGTACTCAAAATTGGTTGAGATATGCTCCCATTAGTGTGCATGAGTCCTATTTATATAATATTAAAGATGAAGAAAGCTACAAGCTTGATCCAGCTAATGGTAGCAAAATAAATTTTATATTTTGTTAATTGTACAAATTATTTGATTGTTTTGATTTTAATAATTCTTTAAAATATTTATTGTGGTAGAAATTATGCCAAATTCTTTCACATATGGTGCGGATCAAGGTTTGACAAATGAACTTTGTCGAATTATGTTTTTTTTCTTTAGTTTTCGATAATTTTTTTGTATTTTATTTTATTTTTACTTGATATTTAGTTGTTTGCAGTTTTTTTTTTTTTTTTGTTTTGTTTTACTGATCGCTATACTTATGTTTTGATTTATTTGGTTATTGAAGGGTTGAAGTGATCCAGTAGAAGGAATCAAAGGATTGTATTTAGTTTTATGTAATTTTTAATTTGGTTTGTGAACTTTTAATTTGTTCTTTGTTTAATTGTTTGACTGATCACTTATCTTGTGATTTACAAAGTATGGTTAATAAAAGTAAGTTTAATTGCTGTTTAATATTTAGAATGTGTTGTGTTATTCAGAATGTCTTGGAAATTCTAACGTGGAAGTAAAAAAGCGCAATATGGTCCGCATTTTTGATAGGAAAGCTCATGAGAAATTGCAGCCGGGTCGATCTCTAAACCCGAAACAGGATCCAAGAACACCACATTGCAAAATTTGAAATAACCTTTTTTATCCAGGATTTGGGTTAAGTCATATGACGAAGGAGTGAAATAACTTTTTTAATCCTTGCAAAATTTATAAAATAACAAAATTACCTTAATTAAACAGGAGTATTTTAGGATCAGAAAATCTAGAGGGATGACATTACAAAAATTTGAAAGTTGTATAAATTAAATTGAGAGTTTTGAACTTTAGGAAATAATTGCAAAAACGATGAAAGTTCAAAGGAGTTGAATGAAGTTTTTTCAAAAGAATATTTAATTAAAATAAAGAAAGATGTAAAGAGTTTGATGTTTAGTTCTTTTTAAAAGTGGCTCACCCAATTAGAGAAAGTGAGTAATTATTAATTAAGTGGGTTAAATCCAATTCTTTTCCATCTCATCCAACTTAATTCAAAGACCCGAATTGATTCATTTAACCCGATTCGATTATTTTATTTTTTATTTTTTTATTACCTTTTTTAGTTTTGCACAGCAGCACACCATCATAGGCTCATAGCTATTGTCGTGCTGGCCTCCGAAGGTTGCTTTTGGATTCTCTCCAGTCCGTTTGGAAGGGAGGGGATCCAGTCCTTGTTATTACATGGGCATAATTGTCCAAAAAATTTTTTTTGAGACAATTATGCCCCTGCAATAACTAGAACTGGTTTAGACTCTGGAAAATGTAACCAGAAAGTAGAAAAGGCTACAATTAATATAGGAAAGGTCATGAGAAAGTGCAGGCTCCCCAAACACAAACAGGATCCAACAACACCCATATATACAATTGTGTGTGCAAACTACAAAGAGAATTGCATAGCTGCCTCATACCAATATGACCCCTATAATAATTTACCCTTTTTTTGTTTCCCTGCTGCTTTTATTTCTTACCAGTTTGCACTTCACCAATGCTACCTTCTTCACTGATAGTGATACTATCCCGCCAGGCCAATCTCTAAACACCACGGAGACCATTGTATCTGCCAATGGAAGGTACGGACTTGGTTTCTTTTCTCCAGAAAACTCGACCAAGCCAATTAACAGAAGCGTCATGATTTATCAGTATCATCAGCCTGGTCGAACTCTAAACCCATGGCCAAACAGGATATCCAACTACACCCTAGAATTTACCCTCATATTGCTTCCCTTCTGCTGTTGTTCTGGCTTGGTTAGCAGTTCAACAAAAGATTCCAAGCCAGCTACAAGGAGAGAGTGGCTCGACCAGTGTAATCCCACTGCTGCTTGGTGACCCATTGGGAATTAATTCAAGCTACCTAGGTTAGAGCATTCATAGTGAGCTTTTTAGATTTAGCTTTTTTCTAATTAAGAAAAAAAAAAAACACTCATATAGAGAATCATTTAATTAACAAGTTTTTTACCCTATTTATTTTTTTAAACTTATATATTCATTTTATTTTTACTTTCTTATCTCCCAATAAAAAATAAAGAATTAAAAAAAAAAAAAAAAAGACCCAAGATCTTATCCCAATTTGTTGTAATAATTTTTTGGATGAAGAAAAGAACGTAATAATATAAACTAATCACATAGAATACCAAGATTTACATAAGTTTACATTCACAAGTGGAGATAACTAGGAAAAAATATACTATTAAAAGATTTACTACAAACTACAAAGAGTAATAAAGAAAAAACATTCAATACATTCAAAAATTAATCCCGTACAAAGAAATTTTTGACCAAAATTAAAAAAACTTTCTCTAAATTCTCTATTGGTTATTGTGTTGATTTCAATACAGAACGAATGATTGTTCTGTATTGAATAATATACGCATTCCAGGTGCTCAACCTCCTTTTACAAAGTAAACCGATTACCCAAATTGAATCAACAATACATCTCTTGGGCTTTGTTTATAAAGACCATTCATCCATGGAATCACTAACCGACTTACAAAACCCATGGATCCTACCAATTATGATATGGACAAACCCATTACAACCCAAGGGCGAACACTTAATATACCCATTACACAAGCAAATACAAGTAGAGTCGTTATTGTTAGAAAACGAAAGGATTACCATTACGATGAGTCTGCTGCTCATTTCAGGTGCCCTTATTTATTTTTCATTTCTTGGCACTTTTAAAATAATATGACTTGTGTCCTTTTTGTATCACTCTAAAATAATATGACTTTTAAAATCATCATTTGATCAAAATTTAATAGTAATCAATCACAAGTTCAATTGTAATTTTAAAAGCCACATTATTTTTAAAGTCACATAAGAAGGACACAAGAGTGACTTTTAGCATTATTCAACTATAGTCTGTTTGAAATTACGTTAAAGAGTTTAAAAAGTACTTTTAATGTATAAAATGGTATACCAAACAAAAAAAATTAGTCTGTTTGGTAAAAAAAAATCAAAACAACTTCTTTGACTTTTTTTCCTCTGAAAAAAAAAAAAAAAACCAAAACGAACTTTTGAAAAGAGTTTAAAAATGAGGCCTTTTTTTTTTCTCCTAAAAAACTCTTTTTTGTCTTTTGAAACTCTATTTATGAAGGCATTCCAAAATTAAGTTTTTACTATAAGTACGTTTTGGAATTTTTTTTTTTTTTATAGAAAAAAGTTAGAAATACCTTTTAAGATTTTTATTAAACAAACTAATATTTTGCATAGTACTAATACTTTTTAAACTCTTTAACTTATAGAATTACGGATTTTAAAACATCGTAATTGATATACTCTGATGGGATTTTGCGGGACATGTACATGATGAAGTTGAACATAGGTCTGCTTTTCATCAAACTATGCAGCTATAAATGTCACATGGCCTATAGGTCTGAAGCAAGATACAATGAAGTTTTGAAGCAGCAATATCCTAGTCAATTATGTCAGCTGGACTTGACTTGAGTTGATTGGAGAGTCGAAACAACGCGGTTTTTTAGACCTGGTCGAACTCTAAATTGTTTAAACATGATATCCAACGACACCATATATTATATATACAATTGTGTGTGCAAAGAGCATTGCAGAGCAGCCTCATTAATTATCATACAAATATGAGCCCTATGATAATTTCCCCTCTTATTGCTTCCCTCCCGCTTTTATTCTGCCTTGCAACTTTGCACATCACCAATGCAGCCTTCTTCACTGGTAGTGATACTATCAGACCAGGCCAGTCACTAAACACCTCGGAGTACATTAATTCTGCCGACCAAAAGTACGGATTGGGTTTCTCCCCTCGACACAACTTCACAAAGTATATCTTGGTTATATATATGGAGACGGGTTATGGTGTGTACCAAGGCAGAATAGTTTGGGTTGCAAACAAGGAGAACCCATACTTCAATCCCTCTGCTGTTCTTACATTGGACCCGGATGGGAATCTTGCAATATCCGATGGCAGATTGTTGCACGTTCTGACTAACATTTCAGGTGGCAACGATACCTACGCCAGGCTATTAGATACAGGTAATCTTATACTCACAAACACGACCTCGGATATTTTGTGGCAAAGCTTCGACTATCCTAGTGATACTCTTTTGCCCGGAATGAAGCTTAAAGATGCTAAGACAGGATGGTCATTAACATCATGGATAAGTCACACAGACCCTGCTCCTGGTCGTTTCTCCCTGCATTATCTGGGTTCTCGGAAAGAACTAATCTTAAAGGAGGGGTCGGAACCATACTGGACTAGTTCACTCAGTGGAGTTCTAGCTGGTCTATTCGTGATTGATGAGGAGTACATTACTTGGCCTAGAAACTACACCAATGAAATTAAAAGGATAAGGCTGGATACATACGGGAACCTTCTGCTGCAGACATGGATGGAAGGTAACGAATATTGGTACTCGTATAATTTATCGACGTGTGGGGCTAATCCTGTGTGCGGTGTTTTCAGCATATGCAATGCGACTGCAGATGAAAATTCTAGATGTCCCTGTTTGCCAGGATTCAAAAAAGGAACTACTGGATGTGAGAGAAAAACTGATTTGCAGTGCAGCGATAATCTTAATAACCAGAGAGATTGGTTTCTTCCAATTCCTGAAGTTTATTTGCCCGCGAATCCACAGCGGTTGCAGGTTGGGCAGGCTTCAGAGTGCAAATCAGCTTGCTTCAACAACTGCTCTTGCAATGGTTATGCTTATGATCAAGAACTTCGCTGCCTTGTATGGGATGAACCTCTTTTAAATCTTAAACATTTCTCATCAAATAATTTATATCAAACAGAGTTCTATCTCAAACTTGCTCCTCCGGACTTCACCAAAGGTTAGTTGTTGGAGACTAATTTTGCTGTTCTTGTGTCGTCTTCCTCTAGGCATTGCCAATTTGTATATCAATTCGTAATGCAAAGAACATGCAACGCCTATATTATTTATTTCTCTGGTTTCCTTTTGCAAATACGAACTCAACATATGCAATTATAGCAGATCCAGGACTTCAGAAGAATTTAAAGGTCACAGGACATAAAAAATTCTGGAAAATTCTCGTGCCTACCACATCTATTGCGGTGGTTGTTACCTTGGGCCTTTTTGTTCATTATGTGACGAGAAAGCTCACAAAGAAGAAGGGTGAGTAAATAATATGTTAAAATACTAATTAAATTATTAAATTCGTCATCTCTTATCAACTTAAGCTTTTTGCTTAAGTTGTGATTTACCAGAGGTCTTGAATTCGAAACTTAACTCTATAATCTAAACAATTTAAAATAAAGTAGTGATTTAACATAATCATTCACAACTTTATTTTAGCAATCTAAATTTATATCCTTAAACATGCGTTGTTCGCCATCCAGGAGAGGATTTGTTACTGTTAGATTTGAGCACAACCCAAAAAGCAAATAGTTCAGAGGATGGAGATAGTAGAAAAAGAGAAGTCCAAATGCCCTTATTCAGTTTTGCAAGTGTTTCTGCAGCAACTGATAATTTCTCAGCAGCAAATAAACTCGGAGAAGGTGGTTTTGGACCTGTTTACAAGGTATGATTCAATGTCCTTAAACGCAATGCTTTGAACAGGAAATGTAAGTAAAAAGGTTGACACTTCGTGAGCTAAACCTTGCCATGTTAACAAGCACAAACTGATACATGCCACTTTTGTTGCTGTGTATGCTGTGAAACCACTAAGTATATATACCAATTCAGATAAACTTTTATTGTGTGTTAGTTTACATGAAATCGGATACATATATGAACAACAATGAAGAGGAAGAAATATATATTCAAGCATTGTTTGGTGCATTTTTTTACCCCTTTTGACAAACAAAGTGCTGTCTTACTTTTTGGTGCATGACAAATAAACTATGGTGCATGGCAGCCACAAATTAGTTGGTAATTTTGGCAACTCAAAGCTTTTCTGCGAAGGAGCCAAAAACTTTTAATATATGGTTGTAGTTGATGTTGGGTATACATATGTGAATGTAAAAGGATTAAGTTTCACATTAGAAAGATATCATAAGTTTGAGTGGTTAATACAACATAATTGTGTCTAAACCCAAAAGTTTAAGCTTTTATGTTGCGCGATATTCTAACATGCTATATTATGATCTCACTTAAAGACTCTTAAGGTGTCAATGCATTGATTTTTCTACATCCGAATCAGGAATGTTGGCCTCTAGCTTGGCTCATGGACTAGAGATTCCACAACCACAAAATGTTTTGCATCCGATTCTTCTTTCTCAAAATGGGTTGTTTGTTTTAGATTTAAAAAGGTTTTAGTCTTTATCATTGGTAATGGATTTCTTATGAATTTAGCTTACTATTTTTTTTTAGTAATTTTTACAACAAAAAATAATTGCAGGGAATATTACTAAAAGGTGATGAGGTAGCTGTAAAAAGACTTTCAAAAAGATCCGGACAAGGTTGGGAGGAGCTTAAAAATGAAGTAATGCTCATAGCTAAGCTTCAACACAAGAATCTTGTTAGACTTCTGGGTCGGTGCATTGAACGAGATGAAAATATATTAGTTTACGAGTATATGCCCAATAAAAGCTTGGATTTCTTCCTCTTTGGTTTGTAATATCTCCCCTTTTGATATATATGTTTATCTTTGATTTTTATGGACCTTTGCATGTGACTCATTAATTATCAATTTACATACATATGTAAAGCAAATCGAGAGAAGCGCAGGATATTAAATTGGAGGACTCGTGCTAGAGTCATTGAAGGAATTGCTCAAGGACTTCTTTATCTTCATCAATATTCCAGGTTAAGGATTATTCATAGGGACTTGAAGCCGAGCAATATTTTGTTGGACATAGACATGAATCCCAAGATATCAGATTTTGGAATGGCGAGAATATTTTGTGGAACTAAGTTACAAGCAAATACAAATAGGATTGTTGGCACTTAGTAAGTAATATAAAGGAAACTTCTAATTTATAAAAATCAGCATAAAACTTGCAATTACTAATATCTTTAACTTGGTGATGCTGCACAGTGGTTATATGTCTCCTGAATATGCTTTGGAAGGCCTCTTTTCAATCAAATCCGATGTATTTAGTTTTGGCGTACTATTGTTGGAAATTGTGAGTGGCATGAAGAATACTGGTTTTTATCAAACTGACTCTCTCCATTTGATTGGATATGTAAGTATCTTATTTGCAACTTTTGTTCTAGAAATTGAAAACACTTATTTACTTCGATTCATAGCTCGAAGTTGCTGAACAAATGTGCATTTATAGTCATTAAAACAAAATTAGTCCTACGTTCTTGAAATTTTAGAACGCAAAGTAGAGTATAGAGCGTACTACCAGTCTCAAAAGCTTAAGATGATAAAACATTATGCATTTAATCACTTGCCATCTTTCTAATATCGTGTAATTTTCCACTTCTTTGTTTTGGGATTTGAAGGCATGGGAATTATGGACAAGTGATAGGGGATCGGACTACTACTTGATGATATATCCTCTATGCAGATAGTATTGAGATATGTTCACATAGCTCTTCTCTGTGTTCAAGAATGTGCCGAGGATAGACCAACCATGTCTGACGTTGTCGCCATGCTAAGCAATGAAAGTACAGTTCTACCTTATCCCAATGAACCTGCCTTCTTGAATGTGAGAAATATGTCGAAAGCAAACCCAATTAATAGAAGCAGGTTAGAAACATGTTCTGTGAGTGGTGCAACACTTTCAATTATAAAAGGCCGATAATATTTCCAAGTCCAGCCATAGCGTACTGTCAAAAAACATTCAATCTTTTTGCCTATGGTCTATAACATTATTCAATTGTGTTTTGAATCTTTGGGACTTTAGCCATATAAATTGGTATTACAGTTTCTGATATTTATCATGAATAGTTGTTTATACTGCTTTAATAAACACATTATTGTAAAGATCGATCCGCGTTTTTACTAAATAATAGCATTTTTAAAAATTGCGTTTTCATTGATAGCATTTTGAATTTTTTTTTTTTTTTTTTTTTCAAACAGCGCATTTTGAAACCGCAAACTATACAGACACTACAAGTCGCTTTTGTAAAAACACACTACAACCCACAAAGAATTCAAAGAACACTATTTTCTCGGCAAAAAAAAAAATGTGAGAAGATTATGGAGGCAAATGAATCCTGGAACTACATATTAAAATGAGAACGTACATCAGAAAAATTACAAATCATCTAGAATCCATATGAAAATAGTGATATGACAAAGTTCTTCTTCTCCACTAGAAGCCACATGAAATTCTATGAAACTCACCTTCACACCAAAGATTTCGACAGCTTAAACATACAAAACACACATTCCATATAAATATGAACCCAAGAGCTGAACATTTCCCTAAAATTTTCTTTACATGCATAATACATAATACGCAGTTGATAAAAATCCAAATAAAGACCATCTTCCATGATTGTAAAAAAAAAAAAAAAATAGTATATCATCTATTACAAATGATCTTCTTTCTCTACTGTCTGGACTTTACTGGTGTTAGAAACTCCCAAGCGTTATTCTAACCTAAGATGCCAGGTCAGGCAAATTAAGACCATGGGACCATGGCTCCAACCGCAAAATAGAACATGCCACAAGCCCATGGTACATCTTCATTGTGTTCATACGTACAAACTCGGACAGAGGGACAGAAAAAACTAAGTTACCAATATACAGAAACATATCAGCCTTCCTAAGCATCACCTTACATACTGGCTTCAGCACCATGTATTTGTAACTGCAATAAATTATCAACATCCCGTTAACCTTTGCTGGCAGCAATAACAAAAGCAAAATTGAAATCAAGGGTCGATTGACGCAAATAGAAAGGGTTAGTCATCGCTTAAAACAAAAGGTTTTAGTGAGAATGAATTACTCTATCTAGGAGAAGATGGTAATCAAACAAAGAGAAAAGAATCAAGAGGAAACTACACTTATTCCTCTTAGGCTACCACTCAATTTGCAATGTTCTCCCAAAACTTCAAAAAAGTTGCAATGTACCCTACCAATCTACAAATCCCCATTTAAAATGAAGTCGAAACTTTTTAAATAGCCTCATCAGCCCAAATACCTAATTACATTGCACTTACTCTAAGTAACTTATGCCAAATAGAGTAGGATTTTAAAACCATTCAGTTGCATTCATACAGCCCCATGGAAGAAAAAAAAAATCTGTAAAAATTGCCTGTTTGAGGGCAGAGAAAGTAGTGGAAAATTATAGGAGCTGACAAATAGCTGTAAAATGTAACTTGCATTTTCTATCTTTTATTTCGACCTCTGGGAAGGATAATGGACTAGAGGAAGTTTATTAAGCAAAAATTAGTTGATGGAGATGGGCTTGATAGCAAGCATACTACATAATGAATGTTACCAAGTATCTAGCAACTTCTGACATGAGTGTTTAATAAAAATTATAAACTCTTCCAACTAAGCGATGGATAGAATTCAGATGCCATAATTTTTTTTTTTTTTTTTGATAGGTGGATGCCATAAATATTAGGTGGAACAACTAAGAAAGTTGCAGAATCTTGGACTTGAAAGCTTATATTATATCTCTTAAACAAATAAATAACTACATTTCATCCGTTGATACTTGATACACAGAGCTAGTCTCAAAGTTAAGGAGATCAACAAAAAAAAAAATAATATCATCAAGGATAAGAAAAATCAGGCAGACTGTCAAGTTTAAGTGATCGGAGAGCATTATTACATTTTTAAATATACTAACCAGTCAACACGATCAGCATAGTGGTCTCCTGAATATATGATGGCGCACCAAAACTTCTGGTATACCCAACGCAGAAATGCTTTCACAACCAAAGAGCTCTTGAAGCTTTGCATCACATAGTATTGCCATGGGATTTACAGGATCCTAGAGATATATTGAAATCAGAATTAAATAAATAAATCAGTCCAATTTGGTGGCCAACATTTTATGTCTATAATTTTATCCAGCATGAATAAGTGGCACAATTTTTTCCAATGGACTCTAGCTCAAATGGCATTTCCTTCACCCATAAGAATAGAATGGAATGTGAAGTTGTGTTCAAGACCAACTGAGTCCGTGTTTACCAATCAAAAAACAGAAAAAAAGTGAATTAAAAAAAGAAAAGTTCTGTAATTACAAAACCTGTTGCCAGCACAATTTTAGGGAATTCAAACTCCATTAGAAGCCTTAACTATTACTAGACAATTGTTTTGACGACGAATATAATACATGCCCTCCTGGTTAGATGCTCTACCAATATGCTTAAACTAAGCTTAGAAATATCCTAAACTTTTTATAAATCTGCTATTAAGATGATTATCTAGAAACACGTCTAACAAGTAAGAATTGTGAGTCTTATCCTTACAGCTATCTTTTGTTCTTTAGAAACCAAACAGAAAAATCACCACAGAATAATTTACAAAATTTGACATTACAGAAACCACCAGTGCTACTACCCAATATAAATAACTTTCCAACTTATGCCAGACTTAACTGAAGACACCATACTAAAGAGGTTGAGTAATGCTATAAGGAGGACTAGAGCCCTCCTTAAGTCCTCTCATTGAGTCTTACCAAATGTGATGTAGTTTTAAAGTTACCAATAAATCAAAATTCAATAATGATCATCTCAAATTCAACGGCGATTTTAAAAGTCATGTCACATTTGAGAGGACTCTAGTCTTCCTTCTAGCATTACCCAGAAAGGTCACTTCACGATATTTTATATAAATATTTACTAAGCTGAACTGCAAATAAACAAACTGGTGTAGGACAAAGGGATCTGATACTAAAATTGATGAAGGACAACAGTGTAGAAAATCTTCGCTACTAATTATGGCTAATTTAATGGTGGCTAAAGAGAGTTTATGCAACAGAAGTTAGGATTTGGGGTAATAATAAAGCAAAGGAGCCAAAGTCAGGAGGGTGTTCTGAGGCTGTGAACAGTTCCTTGAACAGTACTTGGTTGCTGGTTGTATTGTCTTTGTAGGTTAGGCTTTGATGGATTTAAAGGAAAAAGAATAGAGCTTAGTAGGGGTGGGTATCGGGTCAGTTCGGTAGAGCCATTTTCGGTCGGTTAACCGAAATTGTCAGTTAAATTTGTTAATTCACCGATTACATTTCGATAAGGATTTATTTCGAAAGTTTTGAATAAACATATATTTCGGTTAATCGGTTAACCGTTAGCTTTTTTTTAATTTGGCCAAAAATTGATTGTTTTAGGGGGGGGACAAAACAATTTTTGGGCTAAAAGCCGAAAATAGCTAATTGAACCAAAGAAATTTTAAATGGGCACATTAATTAACACAATAAGAGTCCACCATACATATGTTCTACACTTTTACTAATAAATTGGTCCTAGAATATTTATTATCGATTACTTATCGGTTAAATCGTTTAACCGACAAAAAAATATTTATACCGATTAACCGAACCAAACCGACGTCGGTATAAAAATTCTTACCCAATTACCAACCAACTTCTGGCGATAGGCAATTAATGTCGGTTCGGTCGCAGTCAATAAGCGGTAAACGGTTAATCTACCCACCCTTACAGCTTAGCACAAAGCATTTTAGGATATAAAACAAATGGGTTATTTTCAGATCTGGTTAGGGTGTTTAAAGCTTAGATAATCGAAACATAGAAGAAAACAAGAAAAATATATATATATAGAATAAGAAGCTAGGAATCACTTCCAGGATTCCTTAGGCATCACACCTAGGGTTTGATTTGAATTGCATCACACAACCCACAAAGTATATAATTGCTGGAAAATTCTCTAAAGCATGTTCTGTCTATTGAATTGAAAGCATCATGCAAATAATTATCCAAAACTAAACCTACCTCCAGATTGTTGAGCTTTATATATTCCCAGATCCGTCTTAAAACCTCTGACTGGAGCATCTCCCTTCCAACAACACCAAAGAAGTTTGCAAGTGCTTCAGATATTATTACAGAAGGACCAGATTCACTACTTTTCATTGCAGGCTCCACCTCTACCTTCGGCTTCTTAGGACTTGACTGTTCTTAATCTAAGTACTAAATATGAACATAAACACACTCACAGATAGACACATCCATACACACACACATACTAGTAGGTTCTAGAGCAATGATATGTTTAGCCAGCAACTTGTTCATCTTGAACATGTCTGTACAGTCTGTCTCAAATACCAAACGCAGCTCGTCATTGCAGATGATTTTCCTTTTGTTACTTGGATCTTGGAGATTGTGTTTTCTTATGTAAGCCCACAGCTGCTTCCCAATCTGAAAGCAACAATATGAACATTCAAGAACCTCTTCGGGTTGACACAATGATTTTTTTTTCTTTTTTTCTTATGAATAATAATTTATTAGAAGGAGAAGCAAAGTTGACACACAATGATAAATAAAGCAGTAAGATCTATGAGTCTCAACCTCAGTCCTTGGCAATGCTGGCTGGCCAACAATAGCCTGAAGTTCAGGTGAAACACCACAAAGTTTGTTCAGACCCCCAGGCCCACCTTTTCTCTTAGTTGCTTTAGGTTGAGCACTGCAATAAAATGACATTAGTCCAAACATAATGAAGCTACAGATATTCAGAACAAAATAGGCATGATATTAAGATGATATAGATACTATAATAGAAAAGTGAATGAGGTTGCTGGATTTGGCATGTTGATTAATAATTTGTTGAGGGTGTATTAGATAGACACCTGTGAGGACAATGCCTAAAGGAGGCCCCTGGTTTAGACTGCAAAAGGCACAGAAACTACAGCTGATGGGAAACTACACTTATTCTTCTCAGACTATCACTCAATTTGCAATGTTCTTCCAAAACTTCAAAAAGTTGCAATGTATCCCACCAATCTACAAATCCCAATTTAAAATGAAGTTGAAACTTTTTAAATAGCCTAATCAGCCCAAATACCTAATTACATTGCACTTACTCTAAGTAACTTATACCAAACAGAGTAGGATTTTAAAACCATTCATTTGCATTCATACAGTCCACTTGGAAGAAAAAAAAAATCTGCAAAAATTGCCTGTTTGAGGGCAGAGAAAGTAATGGAAAATTATAGGAGCTGACAAATAGCTGTAAAACGTAAATTGCATTCTCTATCTTTTATTTCCATTGACCTCTGGGAAGGATAATGGACTAGAGGAAGTTTATTAAGCAAAAATTAGTTGATGGAGATGGGCTTGATAGCAAGCATACTACATAATGAATGTTACCAAGTATCTAGCAACTTCTGACATGAGTGTTTAATAAAAATTATAAACTCTTCCAACTAAGCGATGGATAGAAGTCAGATGCCATAAAATTTTTTTTTTTTTTGATAGGTGGATGCCATAAATATTATTTTTGACAGGTTCAACCTTCTTCATGACTAGGCAAAATTTGTTGATAGACTCGAGACTTCAATTTCTACGTCTCCAGGAAAATTTGCTGATAGATCGACTTATGTGTTTAAGTTTTGATGAAACTAGATTTTTTTTTTTTTCCTAGTTGTAACCTTTTTGATTAAACTAGAAACATTTTCTAAGTTGTAACCTTGTCAAGTTTTTTCTTCCCACTTGTTTTTGGTACTCTTACAGGACCTATGCAAAGCCAGTAATTATCCATTTTTTCTTAGGATGCAAGTGAGAAATGAAGTGCAAAATGAGATGGGATAATATATCTTAAAAAAACAGAGACAAAACAGACCCTTAGGCAATTCCATTTCAAATTTTAATGACAGGCAGTAAAATTAAGATCAAAGATCAAAAGCTTAAACGGATAATGGAAATAAATATTTGTTGAGAAATAGTCTCACATTACCTGTGGACAAGATCTTGGGCATGTTTATAAGGAATTGACAATCCTCTCTTATTGAACTGGTTTTATGAGATGAGTTAGGCCCACAAATTTTTTCATGGTATCAGAGCCTACTACAGAATGAATTGGGGCCCACACTACTTACCTCTTGAAAAGGACTAGAAAAAATACTAGTCTGCACGTGAATGAGGGTTTTGAGAAATAGTCTCACATTGTCCGTGGACAAGATCTTAGGCATATTTATAAGAAATTGACAACCCTCTCTTATTGAAACAGTTGTATAAGATGAATTAGGCTCACAAATTTCTTCAATACTTGCAAATGCAACCAGAATTTCTTCAATCCACCGCATAGCAAAGAACAGAATAAAATAAGTCGATCACAGGACACCAAAATTGACCCCAAAAAGAAAAGAAAAAAGAAATCCTTCTTTAAATTCTCTCTGGCGTGTTTGACGTGCAAATTTTAATTGAAAAGGATCTGTTCCTCCACTAAGGCAAGGCGAGAAAAGGATTAAAGATACTCATTAAAGATTTAGGTGGCTTGAAAAGGATTAAAGGTAAGTATCAAACTGACTCTCTCCATCTTATTGGGTATGTAAGTATCTAATTTGCATCTTTTGTTCTAGAAATTGAAAACACTTATTTACTTTGATTAATAGCTCGGAGTTGTTGAATAGATGAGCATTTATCGTTATTAAAACAAAATTAGTCCTCTGTTCTTGAAATTTTAGAACAAGAAGTAGAATATAAAACGTCCTCTGTTCTCTCCGTCGTGTTTCACGTTCTCAGAAGTAGGCTTTTGTCGAAACTCGAAAGCAAGACTGATTCCAAAGGCCTCTTCCTAGCTGTCATTGGTCAGGCAAGGTGACAAGGATTCGGGTGGTTTAGTGTAAAAGCACGGAGAGGCCGCATGTTCATATTTTTTACTTAGTACAGTGCCTAGGCAGAGGACCAATTTCACCAATTTGTTGTTGAAATGGTCTAAAATGTCACCAATTTACTGAGAAACGTTTCGTTGATGAATACTAGTTGGCAATAATACTGAGTACCGTTAACTAATTAAAAGAATAAAAGTGAATAGGTAAAATGTTTGAATTTACCGTTTAGCTTAAAAAAAAAATGTTGGGGATAGGATATTGAGTGGCGCCTCAAATGATTGACATATGATGCAGCGTGACTTAGTAGGTTGCAGCGAAGAACAACAATAAAGCAGAGTCTATCAATGATCTAAGAACTCTTCTAAAAACAATAGATACTCTCTAAAGTTTAAAGGAAAAGAGGAATAAACTCAACTATGAGTATTCTCATTAATCAAAATCAATAATAAACAACAACTGTTTTCTTTGGAGGCTATAAGCATATATTTATAGCCCAAAACCCTAAACATAATAAAATATGACATAAACACCTCCAAAACCCTAAACCTAATAAAATAATGAAATATTGACTCCCAAAACCCTAATCCTACTAAAACAAGGAAATAAAGACGGCTAAACCTAATTAAAACGCGGAAACAAAACATAAACAGCTCCGTGTGCGATCAATCGCAGGTACAAGTGCGATCAATCGCACAACCAGGGACCTAGTGCGCAATTGTCTGGAAGTGCGCTCGATAGCAGGTACACGTGCGCTCAATCGCACTTCCAGGGGACCTGCGATCTGCATCATTCTCCCCTTGCTGGAGAGAATTCGCCCTCGAATTTGGCTAGTTCTTTCCACGGTCCTTCGGATGTCCAGTCAACTCATCCCACTCGCCGTTCCTCAAGATCAAGACAAGGCAACATCCTACAATAAGCGTGACACTTCTCATCATCGAAGTACCCCGATATTTGTCGTGAAATCCCCACACACCCCTTTGCTGTGTAGACTTGTCATGCTTCTCTCGTGCTTTGCTCTTCCCACAAGCCATAAGAATCCCCAAAGAACTCATAAAGACCCTTTCAATCTTTGACAGAAAAGTCTTCTCCACAATACAGATCTCATCACAATTTTGGTTAGAATAATTTGATAAAATAGCATCTACCCCAATGAAATCAACATAGTTAATTGGCTCAACACTAAAATCGAAGACTTTATCTTCGGGGCTCTTATTAGGCACATGATATGTAGAATTGTCGTCAAAAAGTGCAAAACTATCCGAAAGAGTTACCTCTTCCAAGGATTCCTCTTCTTCATGAAAAATTGCAAAACTATCCGAAAGATTTACCTCTTCTACTTGTTCCCCAATTCTTCAAGCTTTTTAGGACTCTTGATGTCGCGCGGATGATTAGGAACATTTGACCTCGGCACCAAACCAAGTTGAGGTTGAATGTCTCGCAATGATGGTACCGCTTTCGGTAATTCTTCTCGAACCACGTCAACAAATCTTCCCAACAGCTCCTTTATCGGCCTCGGTACCACTCCCTTGACGCTGCTTTCCGTGCTCGTCAACTTCTGCTTGGCTACAAAGGATTGACCATCCCCTTGTGAAGGTTTTGGCTCCGCCCAAGGGCTATGTAGCAACGTCAATCTGGTTTTACCCAACATGAAGCTGTACGTGTTCTTTGTTTCATCATGGAAAATAGCTTTATCATCTTGCCACAGCTTGCCCAATAACAGGTGACACGTCTCCATGTCGACCACATCACACCATACAGTATCTCTATATTTAGCTCCAATGGAAAAGGACACTAGACAACGTTTAGAAACCATTACCTCGTTTCCTTTTATGAGCCACTCCAATTGATAAGGAGAAGGATGTGTCTTGGTCTCAAGCCCCAACTTGCGAACTGCTTCCTCCGAGACTATATTCTCATGACTCCTTGTATCAATAATAAGCTTGGCCCCCTTGCCTCCCGTGGTGCATATAGTTTGAAATGGTCGGCACGTCCGTTGAATCTATAGGGACACCGAACAACATTTGATCTCCGCCCCCACCTTAGACACCAACTCCGCCATCTTCCTAGATACTTCTTTTTATGGAAATTTTCTATTTTTTTCTGCCACCATGAACTCTTTGGGTTGCAAGCAACCTTGGAATTCCAGTGTATTGAGTTCGAATCTACTTACCCGCCGATTGGCATGAGCTTGCGCAAGGTGCTGACGTCCGTGCGTTCGGCGCTCCGCAAACGGGTTTCTAGATCCGTTCCTATGTTGACCACACAAGTTGGATAATTGGGTAGTGAGGTCTTCAATTTGATCCCTCATAGCCGTGAATCAATCCTCCGTGTGTTGCCAAGGTTTAGCGATAGATTTGCCTTCCGCCTCCACGAATCGCGGTCTTGGTTGGCGACGACAATTGTTCGGCCCACCACTCATGTGCCTCAAACGAATTGCCGGTTGCTCCTTACGTGCTGTCTCCGTGCGCACGTACACCTCGTTCATGTCTGCAAAGCGATTGCTCCTCCCCATTCATGGAAAGTAACTGAGCTCTGATACCAACTAATGCAGCGTGACTTAGTAGGCTGCAGCGAAGAACAACAATAAAGCAGCGGATAAACAATTCCAGATCTTGAGTCTATCAATGATCTAAGAACTCTTCTAAAAACAATAGATACTCTCTAAAGTTTAAAGGAAAAGAGGAATAAACTCAACAATGAGTATTCTCATTAATCAAAATCAATAATAAACAACAACTGTTTTCTTTGGAGGCTATAAGCATATATTTATAGCCCAAAACCCTAAACATAATAAAATATGACATAAATATCCCTAAAACCCTAAACCTAATAAAATAACGAAATATTGACTCTCAAAACCCTAATCCTACTAAAACAAGGAAATAAAGACAGCTAAACCTAATTAAAACGCGAAAACAAAATATAAGCAGCTCCTTGTGCGATCGATCGCAAGTACAAGTGCGATCGATCGCACAACAGGGACCTAGTGCGCAATTGTCTGGAAGTGCGCTCGATCGCAGGTACACGTGCACTCAATCGCACTTCCAGAGGACCTGCGATCTGCATCAACATAATTTAAGCGAAGGTGAGTAAGAGTAATAAATGGTTTGAGGGTGGCGAGTCGCTGAAAAGTCAGCTTGACCGGAGACTCCAAATAAAACAACACAGCTTTTACACTGGAAATTCTAACGTTAAAGTAGAAACGGTCCCGCATTTTTCATAGGAAAACTAATGTGAAATTGCAGCAGCCTGGTCGAACTCTAAACCCAAAACAGGATATCCAACAACATCATATATACTTGCCTCTGCTGCATTGCATGGCTATAATTAGCTGCCTCATTAATTATCATACAAATATGAGCCGTACAATTTCCCCTCTTATTGCCTCCCTGCTGCTTTTGTTCTGCCTTGCTTTGCACTTCACCAACGCTACCTTCACTGATACTATCCGACCAGGCCAATCACTAAGCACCACGGAGTATATTGAATATGCCGAGGGAAGGTTCCGACTTGGTTTCTTTTCAATAGAAAAATCGACAAAGCATTGCGTGGGAATATGGTTCTATAATATTGTTTCGACCCACAGCAATGTTTGGGTTGGAAGCAGCGAGCACCCATTCTCGAATTCCTCCGCTGTTCTTATCTTGGACCCGGATGGAATCTTGTAATATCCGATGGCGGATTGTTGCACCTGGTGACTAACACTACTTCAGGTGGTAAAGATACCTACGCCAGGCTATTAGATACAGGTAATCTTATACTCACAAACACGGCTTCAGAAGTTTTATGGCAAAGCTTTGACTATCCTACTGACAATATTTTGCCCGAAATAAAGCTTAAAGATACTAAAACAGGATGGTCATTAAGATCATGGAAAAGTGGGGGAGATTATGTAGACCCAGCTCCTGGTCCTTTCTCTTTGCAATATCTGGGTTCTCGGAAAGAAGTAATCTTAATGGAGGGGTCTGAACCATACTGGACTAGTTCACTCAGTGGTGTTCTAGCTGATATGTTCGTGATTGATGGGGATTACATCACTTAGGGAAGTAACGACACCAATGAGATTAGAAGAATAGTGTTGAGTATAGACGGGAGGATTCTGCTGCAGACATGGATAGAAGTTGACCAAAATTGGTACACGTACAACTTATCGTCGTGTGGGGCTTATCCTGTCTGCGGCGTTTTCGGCATATGCAATGCGAATGGAGATGCAGGCTCTATATGTGACTGTTTGCAAGGATTCAAAAGAGGAACTACGTTCGCTGGATGTGAGAGAACAAACTGATTTGCAGTGCACCCACGATATTAATGTTCAGAAAGATTGGTTTCTTCGAATTCCTGAAGTTTATTTGCCCATGCATCCACTGCAATTGCAGGTTGGCAATTCTTCAGAATGTGAATCAGCATGCTTCAACAACTGCTCTTGTAATGGTTATGCTTATGATCAAGACAAGAGCATCGCTGCCTGGTATGGGATGTCCCTCTTTTAAATCTGAAACATTTCTCAGCAGATAATTTATATCAAACAGAGTTCTATCTCAAACTTGCTCCTCTGGACTTTACCAAAGGTTAGAAAAATCGAAAAACAGAGTTCTGCGGTTGTTGGTGACTAACTTTGCCGTTTATCAATATGCATATCGATTTGTATATCAATTCGTACACAAAGAACAACGCCTATATTATTTATTTCTCTGGTTTCCTTTTGCAGATACGAACTCAACAAATGCAATTGTAAATGATCCAGGACTTCAGAAGAATTTAAAGGCCAAAGGAAACAAACAATTATGGAAAATTATCGTGCCTACCACATCTATGTCGGTGGTTACCTTTGGCATTTTTGTTCATTATGTGAGGAGAAAGCTCAAAAAGAAGAAGGGTGAGTAAATAATATGTTAAAGTATCTCTTATCCACTTAAGCTTTTTGGTTAAGTTGTGATTTAGCACAATTTTATTTTAGCAATCTAAATTTATATATATCCTTAAACATGTGTTGTTCGTCACTCAGGGGATGATTTGTTATTGTTAGATTTGGGCACAACCCAGAGGGCTAATAATTCAGAGCATGGAGGTAGTAGGAAAAGAGAATTCCAAATGCCATTATCAGTTTTGCAAGTGTTTCTGCCGCAACCCATAATTTTTCAGCTGCAAATAAGCTGTAAGAGGGTGGTTTTGGACCTGTTTACAAGTTATGCTTCAATGTCCCTAAACACAATGCTTTGGATATGGAATGTAAATAAAAGGTTTGCACTTTGCTAGCTAAACCTTGCTATGTTAGCAAGCACAAACAGGCACATGCCACTTTTGTTGTTGTGTATGATGTGAAACCATTCAGTATACCAATTCAGATGAACATTTATTGTGTGTGAGATTTGGAAGATAAAATTTTGCTTGGTATGTGTTAGTTTTAATATGTAATTGGATACTTAATATATGTATGTAGTTGATGTTGAGTATACATGTAACAACCCCAGCCCGTTAAGGCTGAGTTTGCCACTTTTCTTCTTTTACAACAAAAGTTCTTGCAAAGATCTATAAGGTCTATCAGAGTACTTGATTTTAAAGGATACGAAAAATGTATAAAACATTATTCAAGAGATTTTATTACAAGCGAAATTAGAAAACATTAAACTTTAGTTGCGGAATATCATATCATTACAATAACTTATATGAAAAGACTTTGAAAATTAATAATTATTCCCACCCCATTCCGGCCTCCTATTCCAGCATCCTTTCTACCTGAAAATAAGAAATAAAACTGAATGAGCCCAAAGGGGGCCCAGCAAGTAAAATCCACAACCATAAATAGTTTTACTCCTTGTTCTCAGTTTTGAAAATTATTTTCGCAAATAAATATAATTCTAGCCATAATAATATCTGTATGTACGGTTGCATCTCCCGTAACATATACATACTATTACATCTAGTAATAGATCATCGTTGTAAATCATCTTTATAAATCATCATCATAATGCATTATTATAAATAATCTCTGTAAATCATCATAGCATATCATCGTTGAAAATATAGTATCATTTTCTCATAATAAGGCCCATGTACACTATTACCCCTGTGCACGAGGGTTGCGGGTCCTTGTGACCATGGCACTGAACTGTGGCCACAGCCATGCCCGACCGTCAATTAACTCTTTCTTGGTGCACTCAACGGTCTAGTTGATGGAATACCACCTTCTGGCATAGCCTCCTTCAGTGGTTTCGCCTCCATCCGAGTATCGGTACCGAACTCTCATCTTATCTTATCTTGGGGCCAAAAATACTCTCCTCCATACATGTGCCCTCATTTCATAAACATTTATCTCATCTCTTGTACTTTTCTTTGTACTTCTTTTGATGCATCTTAGGGCAACATGTAGGAGGGTTTATCATCTTTTTTCTTTCTTATAATCATCATCATTTCTCAACTTTCTTTTCTTAAAATGGAAACCTTTTCAAATATAAACTTGTTGTACTTAGAAAGCGTTTAAAGAAATAGAAACTTTCTAGATAATTCATTTAGAAATCCTTCATGCATGCAACATAACTTCATAATACGTAAATAAAATAATCATTTACAATTTGATACAAGAATATATAAATAGCATGACATGAAGTAATTTTAGAAGGGGTAGTGAATTTACTTACCTCTAGACTGAAGCTAAAAGTGGTATGAAGGAATCCAGTTGCTCCAATATGACTAACACCACTAGTATATCTTTTGAAACTAATTTCTAAAGTCCGCTATCTCTTGTGTTCTTTCTTTCTTGTAGCGCTTGGTCTCGCCCTTTCTCTCTCTGTTCTGAGTAAACACTCTTAGAAAGAAGAAAGACCGAGTAAAAAGCGGAAGAAGGAAGAATATATGCAAGAGATGGGAGAGGAGATGAGTGGTGAAAATTCTGAAGGAGAAGAGCTCTATTTATAGGAGAAAATCAAACACTATTCTACCGTCAATTTACAATTATACCCTCATTTTACTATTTCACCAACCCTATACTATTCTACCTTCAATTTACAATTATACCCTCATTCTATCTTCAATTTACAATTATACCCTCATTTTACTATTCTACCTATACTATTCTACCATCCTTATACCTACCATTTACTATCCTATTATTTCACCAATTACCATTCTCTAATTACCACTCTCATAAATTTCTCAAGAATTAATATCATTGCCTAATATGAATATTAATATAATCATAGCATAAATTTAATATCTCTAAAATAAGACTTTAAAAATCTGGGGTGCTACAATCTTCCCTCCTTATTAGAATTTCGTCCTCGAAATTAAAGCCCATAAATTACCACCTATCTTCAAATTGAGCAACCCAAATTAAAAACAAATCATACTTGAACCATAACTTACTCAAGTTACTATAAAAAATTTTTAAATTCAATCTGTTCACAAATAAATATCATAACATATTCCATACCCAGGCGATGTGAGACTCTACAAGCACTCTTCTTGGGCACCAGTGTCACCGTTGGCAATCCTCAGGGAATTTCTTCATTCTCGGCCCTTAACTTTTGGCCCTTATACATTTCATTGTGTCTTAACTGACACCATTATAATATAACCCACTTTTGGCATCACCAACGTGTGTCCACTAGCGACCCTCATAGGCTTGTGTACACTCCCACCATCTCAGGCTAGGTAATGCTTTGATACCATTTGTAACATCCCAGGGAAAAGCGCTAGCCACATCTGCGCTATTACCTCAAAAGGACTAGTCAATTTGGAGCTTCCCTAGAATTCATTATAAAGCCCAGTTTCACCTAGTAACTAGGCAATGTGGGACTTAGCACCCATGACTATCTCTATAAACTACCCACTCAATGTGTGCTCCAATACCACATGACCTGGCGTTACTAGGTGGCTCTGATACCATTTTTGTAACAACCCCAGCCCGTTAAGGCTGAGTTTGCCACTTTTCTTCTTTTACAACAAAAGTTCTTGCAAAGATCTATAAGGTCTATCAGAGTACTTGATTTTAAAGGATACGAAAAATGTATAAAACATTATTCAAGAGATTTTATTACAAGCGAAATTAGAAAACATTAAACTTTAGTTGCGGAATATCATATCATTACAATAACTTATATGAAAAGACTTTGAAAATTAATAATTATTCCCACCCCATTCCGGCCTCCTATTCCAGCATCCTTTCTACCTGAAAATAAGAAATAAAACTGAATGAGCCCAAAGGGGGCCCAGCAAGTAAAATCCACAACCATAAATAGTTTTACTCCTTGTTCTCAGTTTTGAAAATCATTTTCGCAAATAAATATAATTCTAGCCATAATAATATCTGTATGTACGGTTGCATCTCCCGTAACATATACATACTATTACATCTAGTAATAGATCATCGTTGTAAATCATCTTTATAAATCATCATCATAATGCATTATTATAAATAATCTCTGTAAATCATCATAGCATATCATCGTTGAAAATATAGTATCATTTTCTCATAATAAGGCCCATGTACACTATTACCCCTGTGCACGAGGGTTGCGGGTCCTTGTGACCATGGCACTGAACTGTGGCCACAGCCATGCCCGACCGTCAATTAACTCTTTCTTGGTGCACTCAACGGTCTAGTTGATGGAATACCACCTTCTGGCATAGCCTCCTTCAGTGGTTTCGCCTCCATCCGAGTATCGGTACCGAACTCTCATCTTATCTTATCTTGGGGCCAAAAATACTCTCCTCCATACATGTGCCCTCATTTCATAAACATTTATCTCATCTCTTGTACTTTTCTTTGTACTTCTTTTGATGCATCTTAGGGCAACATGTAGGAGGGTTTATCATCTTTTTTCTTTCTTATAATCATCATCATTTCTCAACTTTTTTTTCTTAAAATGGAAACCTTTTCAAATATAAACTTGTTGTACTTAGAAAGCGTTTAAAGAAATAGAAACTTTCTAGATAATTCATTTAGAAATCCTTCATGCATGCAACATAACTTCATAATACGTAAATAAAATAATCATTTACAATTTGATACAAGAATATATAAATAGCATGACATGAAGTAATTTTAGAAGGGGTAGTGAATTTACTTACCTCTAGACTGAAGCTAAAAGTGGTATGAAGGAATCCAGTTGCTCCAATATGACTAACACCACTAGTATATCTTTTGAAACTAATTTCTAAAGTCCGCTATCTCTTGTGTTCTTTCTTTCTTGTAGCGCTTGGTCTCGCCCTTTCTCTCTCTGTTCTGAGTAAACACTCTTAGAAAGAAGAAAGACCGAGTAAAAAGCAGAAGAAGGAAGAATATATGCAAGAGATGGGAGAGGAGATGAGTGGTGAAAATTCTGAAGGAGAAGAGCTCTATTTATAGGAGAAAATCAAACACTATTCTACCGTCAATTTACAATTATACCCTCATTTTACTATTTCACCAACCCTATACTATTCTACCTTCAATTTACAATTATACCCTCATTCTATCTTCAATTTACAATTATACCCTCATTTTACTATTCTACCTATACTATTCTACCATCCTTATACCTACCATTTACTATCCTATTATTTCACCAATTACCATTCTCTAATTACCACTCTCATAAATTTCTCAAGAATTAATATCATTGCCTAATATGAATATTAATATAATCATAGCATAAATTTAATATCTCTAAAATAAGACTTTAAAAATCTAGGGTGCTACAATACACATGTAAGTGTAAAAAGATTAAGGCCCACTTTGGAAGGAGATCACAAAATTGAGTGCTTAATATACCATAGTTGTATCCAAACTCATATGCTTAAGCTTTTGAATTGAGTGATGTAACAACTTGCTATATTATAGTCTCACAAAAAGACTCTAAGGGTGTCAATCTACAACAACAAATTGTTTTGCATTGGACTATTGTTTCTCAAAATGGGTTGTTTGTTTTAGAGTTAAAAAAAAAGTTTTAGTCTTTATCATTGGCAATGGATTTCTTATGAATTTAGCTTGCTATTTTATTATTTTCTGTATTTTTCACAAGAAAAAATAATTTCAGGGAACATTACTAAAAGGGGATGAGGTAGCTGTAAAAAGGCTTTCAAAAAGATCTGGGCAAGGTTGGGAGGAGCTAAAAAATGAGGCAATGCTCATAGCCAAGCTCCAACACAATAATCTTGTTTGTAACGCCCCAAGTTCTAAAGGTAGAGCGACTGAAAGCAATTATAACATATTCTTAATAAAAATATAAATTTCTCTTACCATATGTTCACCACAAAAACATAAAATCATCAAAGTGATGTAAATTCTCATTATAAAATCACAAACACATAATGTGCTAGTATTCAATAATCTCATAAGCTATAAAGTTACACCATCTATGCTTAACCAAAGCCGTCTAGTCTATAGAATGGGGTTCAAGACACTTCTACTGCTACTGCTCCTACTAGTCCATAAAGCAGCGATAGGGTCTTTAACAACTAAGAGGCTCACCGGTACCCATGTCTTCAATACTACGATATATAGAGCAATCTGAAAAAGATGTATAGGGAGAAGGGGTGAGTTCGACAACTCAGTAAGTAGCCACAACACCAAGATGCTATAAAACATGCTATACAAATTTCTATGTCAAAATCTTTGTCATGCACAATAACAATTTATGCAGAATAACATAATTAACAAAATATGCAAGATAGTTGCAAAATGAGTAAGCATTTCCTTTTACTTTCCTTTCAAAATAATTGTTTTACCCTTTGACCTGACACCACAAATTTACCGTGAGCAGCGCACGTTGGCTTGGCCCGAATGACCTATATGCTCATCCTGTCGTCACATGGGAGAGCTACCAGATTGGGAACTTCCCTAGGTGAAGGTCACCTGGCCGGTAGCACACACCTTCTCATAACTGTCATTCGGTGTGCTTGCCATGCTACCCTATGCGGTATCGATCATCACTATAATCATGTCTCGGGTTAAACATTTATAACCATGAATGCACATATAACATTTCATATGATCTGTAAGCTCATCTGTAACTGTATGCTATGCCATGAACTTTGAGAGCTCTTTTCATTCATAATCGCTGTCATGCATAACTCATAAAATGAGATAATTGTAATACGTAACATTCTTAAACCATGGCATATGATTGAATAAAACTTTGCATTAAAAATATGAAAGGAAGTGCAATTGAAAATCATGTAAGTAGGTTCTTTATAAAATCCCCAACTTTTTCCAAAAGATTTATAATAAAATCTGTTGGGGTTTTTGGTGTTGTGTCCCCTTACCTGGAATTGCATGCCCTTATTTTGAATCCGCATCCAACTCACAATTCCTACAACGGAGGTAAAAAGTACCTTAGTCATCAATTCGTTTTCAAGTCTCAATCATGCATCAATTTAGTTGTTAAGGATCTTAACTCTAATCTATATCCCACCATCGTATATCCTTAGCCAAAGACATTATAGTGACATCAATCTTACCATGCTTGATTTATATGCCTCACATAGAATTCTAATAATCAACTCCACTAAGGCCTTAATCTAACCAATTGCTTTACACTAAAACACCAAGGTTATAATATTCTTATTACTTTAAAATCATCCGACTACAATTAACAGCTTAAGAAGTCTATCTAGCCATAATATCGCTTTCTTCCTAACCATTTAAGTTAGCAACTTACTCCCAATATCAAAAGCTTAGAAACATTTACAACAATTATTGTAATTATATGACATATTAGCACCTAAACCCAATAAACACCAACTTCTATGGATCCCATAATAATTTATGGTCAATTAACACTCTAAAAAATAATTAACCCCTCCAAATAGCAATTTAAGTGTTCATACACTAAAACCTCTAATTAAATTCTAGGAATTTAACTTCATACTAAAAATACCATAAACGATATGAAAATATTACCTTAAAGAGTTCTCATATATATATAAAAAAACAAAAATGTTTTATAATTTTATTTTGAATCAAACAAAAATCTACGGGATGTCACATTGTTAGTCTTTTGGGCTGGTGCATTAAACGAGATGAAAAGATACTAGTTTATGAGTATATGCCCAATAAAAGCTTGGATTTCTTCCTTTTTGGTTTGTAATATCTCACATTTTGATATATACATATATGTTTTTATTTTTTTATTTTTTATGGTCTTTTGCATGTGGCTCACTAATTGTCAATTTACTCATATATGTAAAGCAAATCAAGAGAAGCGTAAGATGTTAGATTGGAGGACTCGTGTTGGAGTCATTGAAGAAATTGCTCAAGGACTTTTTTATCTTCATCAATATTCTAGGTTAAGAATTATTCATAGGGACTTGAAGCCAAGCAATATCTTGTTGGACATTGATATGAATCCCAAAATATCAGATTTCAGAATGACAAGAATTTTTGGAAGAAATTAGTCACAGGCAAATACAAGTAGGGTTGTTGGCACTTAGTAAGTAATATAAAGGGAACTTCATAATTATAAATATTAACATAATAGTATACATGTGTGTAGACATTCATGTAAAACATGCAATTACTAATATTTTTAACTTGATTATGGTGCACAGCGGTTATATATCCCCTGAATATGCTTTGGAATGTCTCTTTTCAATCAAATTCGATGTCTTTAGTTTTGGAGTCTTATTGTTAGAGATTGTAAGTGGCAAGAAGAATACTAGCTTTTATCAAAGTGATTGTCTCCATCTTACTGGATATGTGAGTATTTTATCTATATCTTTTGTTGTAGAAATTGAAAACACTTATTTACTTTGATTCATCGCTAGGAGTTGTTGAACAAATGTGCATTAATTCAACGTTTATTAAAAAAAAAAAATAGTCCTTTATTCTTGAAATTTTAGAAAGCTAAGTAGAGTATAAAACGTACTACTGATCTTAAAAGTTTAAGCTAATAGAAAATTATATATTTAATCATTTACCATCATTCTAACATCCTCTAATTTTAATTTTAATTTTAATTTTTTTAAAAAAAAATTGAAGACATGGAAATTATGGACAAGTGATAGGGGATTAGACTTGGTGGATCCACTACTTGATGATATATCTTCTATGCAAATGGTATTGAGATATGTTAACATAGCTCTCCTCTGTGTTCAAGAAAGAGCAGGGAATAGACCTTCCATATCTGATGTTGTCGCAATGCTTAGCAATGAAATTGCAGCTCTACCTTATCCCCAACAACTTGCTTTCTTGAATGTGAGTGGTACGGCGAAGGCAAACCTTGTTAATAGCAAACCACAAATTTGGTCTTTGAATGATGCAACAATTTCAATTATGAATGGTTGGTAACATTTAAAAATTTGGCCATAAGCATCATAGTATGGTCCATAACATTATTCTATTGTGTATTGAATCTTTGGGTCTTTAGCCATATAATTTGGTATTAAAGTTTTTTATGTGTATCATGAAAATTGGATTTGTATCTAGAATTCAAAATAATAAGATCAACTTGTCACATCTAACGACCAACAAATGATGCATTTGTGGTGTAACGATATAGGAAAAACGCTAATCGTTATCACTCCAAAATGATTAGCCATGTCTAACTACCAACAAACGGTGCATTGAGTTCTTTAATTTTAGAGTGATAATGCATATATAGACAACACTTTCCCTTAGCTGCTACAAATGGTTTAAAGCAACCTAGTAATACCATATGACACTGAGGCACTCGTGACAAGGATGTCAGGAATTTGACTGAGAGAAATTATAACACTCCATAAATAGAGTCCCACATTGGGAACATGAATTACCCATTTTAAGTTGGTAGATTATAAAATTACATATCGATTCTCGTACTGTTTTATCTTCCTTCTCATGTTTTAATTTCACAGTCAAAAATACAGGATGTAAGTGAGAAATGGAACGCCAAATGAAAAGGATTAATAATTAGCAAAAAAAAAAAAAAACACTAAACAATCGTAAATACAAGAACAAAAAGAGGCAATTAGGCAATTTTGTGATGTTCCAGCTAATAATTATTTAATAAAAATATTAAATTTTAACATCATCATATTGTGGAACAGAGAAGATGTTTGATAAAAAGCTGAATATACCACTTGTAACAGTTTTACTGGTTATTGTATTGATTTCAATGGTGTATTGAATTGTAAATGAATGGAATTGAGAATGAGAAATGGATTATTCTGTATTGCATATAAGCATCCGAAAAATCGTAGTTTAAAAATATAAACAGGCTCTAAATCAATTTTCAATTAAAGAGTTAGATAACAGAGCTTAAGGAAGTGCCGCACAGCTGAGGGGGAGGGGTTTCTCCCCCTCCCCCCTCCTCTCTTTCCCTCTCTCTTTCCTTGATCTGTTCCCCCCTCTCTTCCCCATTTTCCTTCCCCCTTCTCTTCCCCGATCTGTGTTTCTTTTCTTTTTTTGTGTTTGTTTTTGGATTTCGCTTTCTTTTCCCTGTTGTTGTTCTTTGTTTGCTTGTTTATTTTTCTTGCTAGGTGTTTGTTTGGACATACTTTGTGGGTGCCGCTTATGGGGGATTCACTCAAACTTCCCCCTAATTTCTTTGAGTTCGCCGTCGATCTCCTCCGCACCAACTTTGCCGTTTACTGTCTTCTGCTGGGTCTTTTCACGCGTCCCCACCGCGATGTGCTTCCAACGCCATCTACGCATCGGTTTCCGGCAAGCACGCGATCGGCTTTTCTTCCGACTGCTGTCATCCGTCTAGTGTGCTCTTATTTTTAAATTTTTAGTTGTATTGCTTTGATTTTCCATGTATTTTTCTTGTTTTTCTTGCTGCTTGTAATAAGGCCATGTCCTCTTTCTTGATCTCCTCACTTGTTATTTTGGTCTAGACCCCTGGGGTTGTGGATGTGAACGATATCCTGGCTTTCGGGTTCAGGAGGATGTGTGTCGGCATGGGGTCCTTTTGATCCCAGGGTCGAGGAATAAGAGCTACCTATGCATTAGTTTGTGTCTGCCTAGCGCAGATTTGTTATTCCAACTGAAGATTAGTTATAGGTTAGCGGATGTTTGGCGTCTTTGATGTGTAATCTTTTAGTTACGACTTTGATCTTTTACCTTCGGCTAGGATCTTTTAGAACGTTATGTTCTATGATTGTAAGAGTTTTAATGCTCTTGATTCCTCTATTAATGAGATAAGAATGATTTTCCTTCAAAAAAAAAAAAAAGAATATAAGCATCCGAGGTACTCATCCGCCTTTTACAAATTAAACCGATTATCAAAATTGAATGATCATTACATCTCTTGGGCTTTGTTTATAAAGACCGTTACAGCTACAAACTATAACCATCCACCTGGGCTCACTAACCGACTAACAGAACCCACATGGATCCTACCAACTATAATATGCATAAACCCATTCTGACCCAAGGGCCAAAGGCCCACAAACCTAATACTCATTACCCTTGCACCTTTTGTCCTTTGTCTAAGAACTCTTGCTCGTACATGTGCCACTCAACCATTTATTAAGGGGATTGATTCTTTAAGGATCGTTGTTATTGTTGGAAAACGAAAGGATTACGATTACTATAAGTCAGCTACTCATTCCGGATCCCCTTACTTGGAAATTATTGTAACCACAAGTTTCTCTAGACTTTCTCAACCTAGACCTTGGAAAACGATGTCGTTGAATAGAAAATGAAGCTTTTACATTTATTGCTAGAAAACGAAATGATTACGATTACGATGAGTCAGCTACTCATTCTGGGTCCCCTTTTTACTTGGAAATTATTGTAACTACAAGTTTCTCGAGACTTTCTCAACGTAGACCCTAGAAAACAATGTCGTTGAATAGAAAATGAAACTTTTACATTTATTGCTAGAAAATGAAAATGTGACCCACCGATCAATAATCAATAAAAAATGATACACCTTCGATGACCAGATCTAGGCCACTCGTTTTTTTAATAAGGGGAGGGTTTTATATATATATATATATATATATATATATATATATATATATATATATATGGGTGGGGAGGGGGGGGGGGGGGGAGGGGAGAGTCTTTATAATTAGGTTTATATATCCCAAGAGAAATGGATGGTATAATGAAGGATTTAGGAGGAAGACTTTTATCATATTATTTGTTCATAAAATAAAAAATAAAAAGGGACAGAGTTAAGTTTCTTCTAAATTGAGTTAGATAAATTTCTTTCAAATCAGTCTATTAAACTGGTATACCTTAAACATATTGAAATAAGTTTGAATGGAAGATTAATAATCCAGTATTCATGAAAGATATTGTTTCTTCATGATTTTAATGAAAGTCTAAAAATTTTACCTCAAAAGAAAAAAATCATGTATACCTGTGATATTTTTTTGAAAGTAATACGACGTATACTTAATATGTTACATATTATATGGAGGATCCACATTGCCTATAAATTCCTAAGGTATTCTACTGAGTATATTTCTTAAAATTTCAAATATTATTTTCATATTAAATGATTTAGATTTAATCATATCAGTTTATCACTTATAAAATATGAATAAATATGATAATGATTGTTGAGGAAATAAATTAATGTTGAATTCTTAATATCCTAAGAATTTTAAAGAATCCTAATTTAATACGAAGAAATGTATATGTGTACCAGTTTTAGGCAAAGTAGTTGCAAAAGTTAATGTGTGGAGAGGTACGTCGAATATTGGCTTTGCATTTATCGTCTTGATAAGAATGCCACCTGCTTACCATAAGTCGAGTTGACTTGTTTACATTAGAAGACTAGAGTATTGTTACAATTGTAGTTCTTATATTATTTTTGTGTCTCTTAAAATTGCCTTGACTTTTAAAAATATTATTAAATTTTAATAGTAATTTTAAAAGTCACATTATTTTTGAAGAGATGCAAAAGGTATTTGTAGTATTACTTATGAGACTAGTGTCGAGTAATCCTAAAAGTTTATCTTGTGTCCTTTTTGTATTATTCAAAAAATGAGATGACTTTTAAAATCATAATTTGAATAAAATTCAATAATAATCAATCACAAGCTCAATGTTAATTCTAAAAGTCACACAAGAGTGACTTATAGCATTATTCGACTATAATCTGTTTGAAATTGCGTTAGAGAATTTAAAAAGTACTTTTAGCATAACAAATGGTGTACCAAACAAAAATTGGTTTGTTTGGTAAACAAAAACAAAAACAAAAACAAAAACAAAAAAAAAAATTCAAAACAACTTCTTTGACCTTTTTTTCCTCTAAAAAAAAAATTCAAAAACGCATTTTTTGGAAAATTTAAAAAATGAAACTTTTATCTGAAAAACTCTTTTTGGCTTTAAAGGCTATATTTCTCAACACAATCTCAAATACGTTCTTTGCGTTAGTGAGCCTAAAAAGTATTTTTAGTACCTAAAAAACTAATATATTTAGTAAGAAAAAGAAATTTCAAAACTATTTCTACATATGATTTTTTTTTTTGTTTACTCTTAAAATTGTCAAAATGCATTTTTGGGAAAAGTGGAAAAAATCTAAAAAGCTTTTTTTAACTTTAAAATCTCTATTTCCCAACGTAATCCAAACATGCTCTAAGGGAGCTTAAAAATTTCTTTTAGTACTTAGAACTTGTTTGAGATTGTATTTGAAAAATATAGCTTTTAAGTCAAAAAGAGCTTTTGGGCAAAAGCTTCATTTTTAAGCTTTTGTCAAAAGTGCATTTTAGCTATTTTGAGGCTTTTTAACCTTTAAAATTGCTTTTAATTTTTTTACCAAACGAATACTTTTTTCTTTAAACGGACTTTTTGAGTATTAAAAGCACTTTTAGACCTCTCAAAGCAATTCCAAACAAGCCCTTAAAAAGTTGTGCCAAATAAAAAGCTGGTCTATTTAGTAAAAAGATAAAACTTGCAATTATTAATATCTTTAACTTGATGATGGTGCGCAATGGTTATATGTTCCGTGAATATGCTTTAATTTGGAAGGCCTCTTTTCAATCAAATCTGATGTTTTTAGTTTTTGCGTACTATTGTTGGAAATTGTAAGTGGTAGGAAGAATACTGGTTTTTATCAAACCGACTCTCTCCATCTGATTGGATATGTAAGTATCTTGTTTGCATCATTTGTTCTAGAAATTGGAAACACTTATTTACTTTGATTCAGAGCTGGGAGTTGTTGAGAAAATGTGCATTTGTCGTTATTAAAACAAAATTAGTCCTTTGTTTTTGAATTTTAGAATACGAAGTATAGTATAGAGCATATTAATGGTCTCAAAAGCTTAAGCTAATAGAAAATTATGTATTTAATCACTTACCATCATTCAAACATCCTATAATTTTCCTCTTCTTTTTTTCTTGGGGGAACTTTACTTACCCCCCCTATACTTTCGCGCTTTTTGCAGACACCCCTCCATTGTTCAAAACCTCTCACTTTGGTGTATCCAACTTTCGTTTCCATTCACTTTGCCCCTTCCGTTAGGATTTTCTGTTAAATCCTAACGGAAAGGGTGGAAAATTACAATCGTGCCCTTATTTTTTATTAAAAAATAATTTTTTAAAAAAAAATTTAGGGGTAGAAAGGTCAAAAGTTAACGGTAGGGGGGTATTTGAAAGGAAACGAAAGTTTGATGCACCAAAGTGAGAGGTTTTGAACAATATGGGGTGTCTGCAAAAAGCGCAAAAGTATAGGGGAGGTAAGTGAAGTTTCCCCTTTTTTTTTTTTTTTTTTTTTTTTTTTTTGGGAATTTTAAGGCATGAGAATTATGGACAAGTGATAGGGGATCAGACTTAGTAGATCCGCTACTTGATGGTATATCCTCTATGCAGATGGTACTGAGATATGTTAACATAGCTCGCTTATGTGTTTAAGAAAGTGTAGAGAATAGACCGAATGTCTGACGATGTTGCCATGCTTAGTAATGAAAGTGTAGGTCTACCTTATTCCAAAGAACCTGCTTTCTTAAACGTGAGAAGTATGTCAAAGGCAAACCCAGCTAACAACAGACCACAAATATGTTCTCTGAATGGTGCAACGATTTCAAATATGGAAGGCCGATAACATTCGAAAGACGAGCCATAAGCGTTCATATTCTTAGAGTAAATCGTCATAAAACATTCAATCTCTTTACTTATGGTCCATAACATTATTCCATTGTGTATTGAATCTTTGGGTCTTTAGCCATATAATGTATTACAGTTTTTAATATGTATCATGTAAAAAGCGTGGAAATGTTACCCCACAAGAGCAGCTTTTGATTCTTGAACTCCACTCCAAGTGGGGTAATAGGTAATCTTCCAATCTTATGTTCAAAATTTTCTCATCACTCTTATTCTGTGAACTAGAATTTGTTGGCATATTTTTATTAATTATGGTGTGATTTTAATGCAATTTTTTGTTCATTTGTTTTGTTTTTTTTTTAATTTTTTTTTTATTATTTTTTATTCAAAGAGAGAAGAGGGAAAAGGGAAATTTGCTGATAGACTTATGCATGTAAGTTTTGATGAAAGTAGAAACTTTTTCTAAGGTGTAACCATTGTCAAGTTTTTTCTTCCCACTTGTTTTTGGTACTCTTACAGGACCTCTATTTTTCAGTGGTTGTTTTAAGCTCTGTTTTTCACAACACAAAAGAGGTACTATGTTCTCTATTTTTGTGGTGGCTGACCTAGCCTCAGGTTTGGCGTTGCCATCTTAGAGTATGTTTGGGTGTGTGTTTAAAATACTTAAAAATACGTTTAACACTAAAAAAATTCGTTTGAAAAAAAAAATACTTGTTTGGTAAAAATAATTGAAAACGCTTTTAAGGGGTCCAAAAAGCTTAAAAATGGCCAATACGCATTTTTTATAAAAGCTTAAAAATAAATTTTTTTCCAAAAAATGTTTTTGACTCAAACTCTATTTCTTCAACGCAATCTCAAAAATGCTCTTAGAGGATGACATAATTTTTTTTTTTTTTTTTTAGAGCGAAGATGACATAAGTTGAGATAGAAAAGTTGGTCATTTAATAGTTAATGGTTTAGGGCAAGATCAAAAGTACTTTTTTATTTTAAAAGTCGCTAAAACGCACTTTTAGTAAGCTTAAAAATGAAGCTTTTATAAAAAAAAATATTTTTTGACTTAAAAAGTTCTATTTCTCTAACAAAATCATAACAGGTTCTTAATATGTCCAGCTGTTAGACCGAAAAGAAAAGTTCAAGACATTGCCATTTGCCGGGGCTATCAAATAAAAAAATGAATATTTTTGTAAGGATTTTCAAATCTTCGGAGTTGTCATGGACCCCTAACAATGCTAACATAAAGGTGAGTCCGCCCCTGAGTATATTGTAATTAATCATATTTAAGGAAATACGTGATAAGAAAATATCAATGTATTAAGAGTTCTTAACAGCCAAAGATATCAAAAAATACTAGAACATGAACATGAGTGATGAGTCAATGCACACCAAATAAAAGCAGGACAGACTCGCAGCTGCAAAAAGCAGGACAAGTAAGGGTGACGTGTAAAAGCGGGTAGTCACATTGCTTGGTCAGTGACTACGCGCTAATCACGCTTGGAGGCATTGGTTACGCTTGACTTGACTTGACTGGAGAGTCGAAACAACGCGGTTTTTAGATTGTGGAAAATCTAACGTGAGAGTAGAAAAGGCTACAATACGGTCCACATATTTCGGAGGAAATTTCATGAGAAAGTGCACTCAAAGAAATGGGGAGGATCCTTTTTCATTGCAGGCCACCAGGGCGATATTAGAATATTTGGTTTAGAGGGGCAAAATTAAAAAGAAAAAAAAAAATCTTGGAGGGCAAAAATTAAATTTTAAAGGTATTTAATTTTTTTTTTTTTGGACCACCACTTGGGGCTGAGTCCTCCAGGCCAGGGGTAGTTCCGCCCCTGACGGCAGCACTCTATAAATTCCCGTGAAATGCTTCAATGCATTCTGTGGACCATCTTCCCACCATCTTCTCCCTTTAATTTTTTTTTAATTATTTTTAGAATCAAAAAGTTGAAGGGAGAAGATGGTGGGGAGATGGTCCACAGAATGCATTGAAGAATCCCTCATAAATACCCCATTGCTTCCAACTCTTAAAAATCTCACCATACACTCTCTCTCCTCCCTCATATTCTCTTTTGGAGAAGAAGATATTTGGATCCCCACAACCCCCAACTTCTTCTTCTTTTCATCCTCCACCTCCTCCTTTTTATTAGTCATTGAGTTTAAATGGCTCAGCTAACAGCATTATTAGTTTCATTATTAACGCTTGTTCTATCAATATCAGGTAATAACAATAGCCCAATAGTGTAAAAAGCATACAAAGTTCTCACCTTTAATACAAATCTTTCGAACTCAAAAATTTCACTAACCAAGTTGTTTTTGTATAGGAGTAATTTCAACGACCTTCACAATAATAAACAAGTGCGAGTATACAGTATGGCCAGGCATTCTGTCCCGCGCCGGTGTACCGGCAATGTCAACAACCGGCTTCGCGCTCCAAAAGGGCGAGTCCAAGACCATCACGGCACCGACCTCCTGGGCCGGTCGCTTCTGGGGCCGAACCAACTGCTCCCAAGACTCCACGGGCAAGTTCTCCTGCGTCACAGGTGATTGTGGCTCCGGAAAAATCGAGTGCTCCGGGAATGGCAGCGCGATGCCAGCGACCCTGGCCGAGTTCACGCTCGACGGCGCGGGTGGGTTCGACTTCTTCGACGTCAGCTTGGTCGACGGGTACAACCTCCCTATGAAGGTCGTGCCCCAGGGTGGGACCGGTCAGAATTGCTCAAGCGCTGGCTGCGTGGCCGACCTCAACGACTTGTGCCCCCTGGAGCTGAAGGTCACTAGCGCCGACGCCGACGCCGACGGGAACGTTGCCTGCAGTAGCGCGTGCACGGCCTTTAACGAGGCCGAGTACTGTTGCACTGGCGCGTATAGTTCTCCTAGCACGTGCAAGCCGACTACATTCTCTCAGGTCTTCAAGAGCGCGTGCCCACAGGCTTACAGCTACGCGTACGACGATAAGACGAGCACTTTCTCATGCGCCTCCGCAAATTACACAATTAGTTTCTGCGCCACCCTTCATAACACCAGGTAAATTTACTCTAAACACCCTCCACTTTTTGTCATTCTACTAGCTTTTATTCTGCCTTGCTTTGCACTTCACCAATGCTACCTTCTTCACTGATAGTGATACTATCTCGCCGGGCCAATCTCTAAACACCACGGAGACCATTGTATCTGCCAATGAAATTTACGGACTTGGTTTCTTTTCTC